>NC_081552.1:258827184-258977184 GCF_963082655.1 Stomoxys calcitrans | reverse complement strand
CACATGATGGGCATGCACTAACTTCATGATTCCATTTGCAACATTTGCAAATTCAAATGTTCCCATGAACATCAAGGAACAATGGCTAAAGTACTCAAATATCAACGAGTGTTGTGCGACTCATGTTTTGGCTCAATGATAAGGGACCTCCTTTTTATATCCTCCACCATAGGATGGGGGTGTACTAATTTCGTAATTCTGTTTGTAACGCCTAGAAATAAGCGTCTAAGACCCCATAAAGTGTATATATTCTTGATCGTCTTGACATTTTAAGTCGACTAAGCCATGACCGTCCGTCAGTCCGGCCGTCTGTCTGTCCGTCTGTCTGGCCGTCCGTCTGTCCTTCCGTCTGTCCGTCCATCCGTCTGTCCGTCCGTCTGTCCGGCCCGTCTGTCCGTCCGTCCGTCTGTTCGTCTGTCCGATCCGTCCGTCTGTCCGTACGTCTGTGCTTCCGTCTGTCCGCCCGTCTGTCCGTCTGTCCGTTCGTCTGTCCGTCCGTCTGTCCGTCCGTCTGTCCGTTCGTCTGTCCGTTTGTTTGTCCGCCTGTCCGTCCGTCTATCCGTCCGTCTATCCGTCCGTCTGTCCAACCGTATGTTCGTCTATCCGTTCTTCTGTCCGTCATTCTGTTTGTAACAACTCGAAATATGCGTCCAAGACCCCATATAGTATATATATTCTTGATCGTCATGTCATTACAAGTCGATCTAGCCATGTCCGTCCGTCCGTCTGTCTGTCAAAAGCCCGCTATCTTTCGAAGGAGTAAAGCTAGCCACTTGAAACTTTGCACACATACTTCTGATTAGTGTAGGTCAGTTGGGATTGTAAATGGGCGATATCGGTCCATGTTTTGATATAGCTGCCATATAAACCGATTGTAGGTCTTGACTTCTTGAACCTCTAGAGGCCGCAATTATTATCCGATTTGGCTGAAATTTTGCATGAGGTGTATGGTTTAAATCGATTCATAACCTGATATAGCTGCCATATAAACCGATCTAGGATCTTGACTTCTTGGGCCACTAGAGAACGCAATTCCTATCCGATTTGGCTGAAATTTTGCATGAGGTGTTTTATTATTACTTTCAACAACTGTGCTTAGAATAGTTCAAATCGGTCCATAACCTGATATAGCTGCCATATAAACTGGAAGGGAGGGTCCCTTCCGATGTCACAAAAATTATGTTTCCTTCCAGACCAACCTACACAATCTGTGAAAATTTCCAGAAAATGGGTTCAGACATTTTAAGTCGAACTCGCCATGTCCGTCCGTCTGTCTGTCCGTCTGTCTGTCCGTATGTCTGTCCGTCTGTTTGTCCGTCTGTCTGTCCGTCTGTCTGTCCCCCCGTCTGTCCGTCCATCTGTCTGTCTGTCGAAAGCCCGCTAGGTTTCAAAGGGGTAAAGCTAGGCGCTTGAAATTTTTCACAAATACTTCATATTAGTGTAGGTCGGATGGTATTGTAAATGGGTCATATCGGTCACTATTTTGATATAGCTGCCATATAAACCGATCTTGGGTCTTGACTTCTTGATCCTGTAGAGGGCGCAATTCTTATCCGATTGGAATGAAATTTTGCACGACGTGTTTTGCTGTGACTTCCAACAACTGTGCCAAGTATGGTTCAAATCGGTCCATAACCTGATATACCTGCCATATAAACCGATATCAGGTCTTGACTTCTTGAGCCTCTAGAGGGCGCAATTATTATCCGATTTGGCTGAAATTTTGCATGAGGTGTTTTGTTATGTCTTCCAACAACTGTGCAAAGTATGGTTTAAATCGGTTCATAACCTGATATAGCTGCCATATATATCGATCTTGGATATTGATTTCTTGACTCTCTAGGGGGCTCAATTCTTTTCCGATTTGGCTGAAATTTGGCATGAGAAGTTTTGTTAAGACTTCCAACAATTGAGCTAAGTATGGTGCAAATCGGTTCATAACCTGATATAGCTGCCATACAAACCGATCTGGGATCTTGACTTCTTAAACCTCTAGAGGGCGCAATTATTATCCAATTTGGCTGAACTTTTGAACAACGGCTTCTCTTATAACCTCCAACGTACGTGTCAAATGCGGTTCGAATCGGTCTATAGCCTGATACAGCTCCCATATAAACCGATCTCCCTGTTTTACTTCTTACTTTTACTTCTGATATAGCTGCCATATAAACCGATCTCCCTGTTTTACTTCTTGAGCCTCTAGAGGACGTAATTCCTATCCGATTTGGCTGAAATTTTGCACGACTTGTTTTGTTATGTCTTCCAACAACTGTACTAGGTATGGTACAAAACGGTCCATAACCTGATATAGCTGTCATATAAACCGTTATTGGGTCTTGACTTCTTGAGCCTCTAGAGGGCGCAATTGTTATCCGATTTGGCTGAAATTTTTTACAACGGGGTTTCCCATGACGTATCAAATATGGTCTGAATCAGGGGTATAGCCTGAAATATTACAACAGGAAACCGGGGAAAACAATTCGACAAATTTGTTCTATGGTGGAGGGTATATAAGATTCGGCCCTGCCGAACTTAGCACGCTTTTGCTTGTTTAATATTTCCTTATTTCGTTTCTACGCCTCTGCTTTCAGTTTTAAGCAATGCTAGAAAAAAGTGAAACTAACCCCAAGGAATTGAAAATAAACAACTGCCACTCCAACATTCAAAAATCTTAAGACTCACAAGAAAAATGTAAAAAAAAAATGAAATTTCCAAATGGACGAATTTCTGACAGTTGTACAATAAAAAAGCGTGAAATTTTCCAAACCAAAAAGAAAAGGAAAAGAAAAAAGCAACAAACTTCGCGTACGATTTGCGTTTCGTTGTTGCAGGCAAAAAAAAAAAAACAAATGAAAGCATAGCGACTAGGCATAGAATCGCAACGAATTGTAGACAGACTGGCAGGCCAGGACTAGAAATCCCCAGGAAAGCCAAAGCAAGCAGCCCTTAGCTTTCCAAGGCCCATATAGTGGCATCAACAGGGGGGGAGAGAGGTGAGGCACAAGGAAGCAATAAACTTAAAGCAGGGAAACAAAATGTAATAAATGAGAAAATCTTGTACGTGACCAACCGCACTACTGATACGCTCATCACTACCACAAGTCCTTGTGGAAAGCTGGAGAAGCTGCAGGGATGATGAGGACGTTGTTGCTGCTGCTACTGCTGCCGATGATGATGAGGGGCGCTTTCGTTGTGCCATGCTTTTGTACAAATGAAATGAAATGGAAACTGAAGCATGCCACTTCACTTCTCATTCTCTGTTACTCCTTCCCCAGAAGCAGAAGAAATTCGTAAATTTAAATTGGTAAACATTTAATCGATATTGCTACGCTACTGCTGCTGCTGCTGCTTCGACTTTTGGACATTTCCCCATAGTTTTACCACCCTGCCTGGGAAATGCACATAAACTTCCATGGCCATGTTGGCCATGGGGTTGTATGGCTATTTAGGCCTCAATTTAAAGCAAATGACTATTGTACGAGTTGAGCAAACTGCACTCCAGAGACTTGGTGCCCCCCCCAAAACAGAGAAAAGAAAACAACCAAATAAGAAACCTAACGACCAAAACGCTTGGAATGTAGCCACTTGCATAGCATCCTCCAATGTTTTTCGTTAAACAACAATTGTTATGAACTAATCGTCTATCAATATCGTAGTCTTCGTCATCATCATCATCGTCGTCGACGTTGGAAGTGTTTTTGCTTTTTGTTTTTCCTTTGGGTTGCAGCGTTTATGAAGCATGAAACGCGTGCTTTTTATTATTGTTTAACAAAATATTCCTGGAAACGAATTTGTCTGGGCGTTAAACAGTCACATCATCTTGTTAAATCAGATAAGCCAACAACTGCAAAGGAGGCAAAGCCAAAGCCTGGCCAAACCCTACAAAGAGTTCAAAAAAAAGAGGGAACTCAAACAAAAAGGAATCACTGTGGACTTTGCAAGCAACCAAGTTTAGATTTTAAAACTTCACACATCATCATTTTGGCTCCAAACTCTCGACGATCATGATCTTCAACATCATCGTCTTCATAAGCTTTGTGAACCCCCTCCTGTTCTAAGTTCTTAGAGATCACGTGTGGCGTGACACTCATTCATTCTGATGGTGAGTGAGCCTTTAATTACTAAAAAAAAGATATCTCTTTAAAAATGGCCATCTCTTGTCGACGAGAACACCCAAGTGAAATCTATGCGAAATTTCACTTTAGCCAAGGACTAGGTGCATATAGTGAAGCCTTCGGATGGCGAGAAGAGTGCACAGTAGTCATGGGAGCATAAAGTAAATTTTCTCTTATTAAGTTTGAAAGCAAGAACAAAATCTGTGATTTCGTGTGCTTTTGTGGGCTTCTTTTTAGGTTGTGGTTCAAGTTCTGGTTGTTGTAATCAAAACCGACTCCAGAGACGAAATTTGGGCTCGACTCCGTCAGCAGGTACTTAGAAATACTGTTTATTATACCATCATCATTGGATGCTAGCCCTATTTAATATTGGGTTGCCCAAAAAGTAATTGCGGATTTTACATGTAGTCGGCGTTGACAAATTTTTTCACAGCTTGTGACTCTGTAATTGTATTCTTTCTTCTGTCAGTTATCAGCTGTTAGTGTAAAAAGTTCATTCTAATTTTTATTAAAAATGCATTTACTTTCTTTTAAAAAATCCGCAATTACTTTTTGGGCAACCCAATAGGTATAGAATATCACTTCACTTCCCATTTCACTCTAAGGAATTTCGACTTCTCATGCCACTTTCCATTAATTGCCAGTAGTATGGCAATCACACAAATAACTCGCAAACCAACTTTTAGAGCGAAGGGCCGCTTTGGCGGTGTCCTCAAAAAAAAAAACGTAGCGAAAAAAGGAAATCGATCTGCACCATTCACACTAGCTCGAATCTTTTCCATGCTTCAATACCGAGATCATCTGATCCAGAGATTTAGCAAATTTGCAAATTTTGCCAATGAACATTCCACTAAGGAACAGGGGAAAACTGCTCACGTATCAATGAGTGCAAAAGGGGCCTCCTTTTTATAGCCAAGCCCGAAAGGCGTGCCGCAGTGCGACACCTCTTTGGAGAGAAGTTGTACATGGCATAGTATCTCAAAAATGTTGCCCGCATTAGGAGGGGAAAACCAAGGCTGAAATTCTTTTCCGATAGTCTCGTCTCGGATTCGAACCCAGGTATTCAGTGTCATAGGTGAACATGATAACCTCTGCGCAACAATGGACTTCCAGAGATAGGTTAAGAATCCGTCCGTCCGTCTGTCCGTTCGTCTGTTGAAATCACGCTACAGTCTTCAAAAATAGAGATATTGAGCTAAAACTTTGCACAGATTCTTTTTTATACCCACCACCGAAGGATGGGGGTATATTCATTTTGTCATTCCGTTTGCAACACATCGAAATATCCATTTCCGACCCTATAAAGTATATATATTCTTGATCAGCGTAAAAATCTAAGACGATCTAGGCATGTCCGTCCGTCTGTCCGTCTGTCCGCCTGTCTGTTGAAATCACGCTACAGTCTTTAAAAATTGAGATATTGAACTGAAATTTTGCACAGATTCTTTTTTTGTCCATAAGCAGGTTAAGTTCGAAGATGGGCTATATCGGACTATATCTTCATATAGCCCCCATATAGACCGATCCGCCGATTTAGGGTCTTAGGCCCATAAAAGCCACATTTATTATCCGATTTTGCTGAAATTCGGGACAGTGAGTTTTGTTAGGCCCTTCGACATCCTTCGTCAATTTGGCTCAGATCGGTCCAGATTTGGATATAGCTGCCATATAGACCGACCCTACGATTTAGGGTCTAAGGGCCATAAAAGCCACATCTTTTATCCGATTCCACTGAAATTCAGGACAGTGAGTTGTGTTAGGCCCTTCGACATCCTTTGTCAATTTGGCCCAGATCGGTTCAGATTTGGATATAGCTGCCATATAGACCGATCCTCCGATTTATGGTCTAAGGCCGATAAAAGCCACATTTATTACCCGATTTTGCTGAAATTTGGGACAGTGAGTTTTGTTAGGCCCCTCGACATCCTTCATCAATTTGGCCCAGATCGGTTCAGATTTGGAAATAGCTGCCATATAGACCGACCCTCCGATTTAGGGTCTAAGGGCCATAAAAGCCACATCTTTTATCCGATTCCACTGAAATTCGGGACAGTGAGTTGTGTTAGGCCCTTCGACATCTTTTGTCAATTTGGCCCAGATCGGTTCAGATTTGGATATAGCTGCCATATAGACCGATCCTCCGATTTATGGTGTTAGGCCCATAAAAGCCACATTTATTACCCGATTTTGCTGAAATTTGGGACAGTGAGTTGCGTTAGGCCCCTCGACATCTTTCTTCAATTTGGCCCAGATCGGTTCAGATTTGGATATAGCTGCTATATAGACCGATTTCTTGATTTAAGGTTTTGGGCCCATAAAATGCTCATTTATTGTTCATGTCGCCGAAATTTGGGACAGTGAGTTAAGTTAAGCTCCTTGACATACATCTGCAATATCGCACAGATCGGTCCAAATTTAGATATAGCTGCCATATAGACCGATATCTAGGTTTTAGGTTTTGGGGCCATAAAGACGCATTTATTGTCCGATGTCGCTGAAATTTGAGACAGTGAGTTTAGTTAGGCTCTTCGACGTCCTTCTTCAATTTTGCCCAGATCGATCCAGATTTGAATATAGCTGCCATGTAGACCGATCTCTCGATTTAAAGTCTTTGCCCCATAAAAAGCGCATTGATAATCCAATTTCACTGAAATTTTACATAGTAACTTATGTTAGGTTTTTCAACATCCGTGTCGTATATGGTTCAGATCGGTTAATTTTTAGATATAGCTACTGTACTTATTAGTATTTGGTCCAAATCGGAACATGTTTTGATATAACTGATATGGGTCATAAGGTATGAAATTTTCACCGAATTTTGATGAAAGGTGGTTTACATATATACCCGAGGTGGTGGGTATCCAAAGTTCGGCCCGGCCGAACTTAACGCCTTTTTACTTGTTTGTCCATAAGCAGGTTAAGATCGAAGATGGGATATATCTGACTATATCTTTATATAGCGCCAATGTAGACCGATCGGTCGATTTAGGGTCTTAGGCCCACAAAAGCCACATTTATTATCCGATTTTGTTGATATTGAAGACAGTGAGTTTTGTTAGACCCTTCGATATTCTTCGTAAATTTGGCCCAGATCGGTCCAAACTTGGATGTAACTGCCATATATACCAATTCTCCGATCTAGGGTCTAAGGCCCATAAAAGCCACATTTATTATCCGATTTTGCTGAAATTTGGGACAGTGAGTTGTCTTAGCCCCTTCGACATCTTTTGCAAATTTGGCCCAGATTGGTCCAAACTTAGATGTAGCTGCCATATATACCGATTCTCCGATTGAGGGTCTTAGACCTATAGAAGCCACATTTATTATCCGATTTGGCTGAAATTTGGGACAGTGAGTTGTCTTAGGTCCCTCGACATCCTTTGTCAATTTGGCTCAGATCGGTTCAGATTTGGATATAGCTGCCTTATAGACCGATCTCGCGATTTAAGGTTTTGGACCAATAAAAGGCGCTTTTATTGTCCGATGTCGCCGAAATTTGGCACAGTGAGTTGAGTTAGGCCCTTCGACATTCTTCTGCAATATCACACAGATTGGTCCAGATTTGGATATTGCTGCCGTATTTACCGATTCTCCGATTTAGGGTCTTAGGCCCATAAAAGCCACATTTATTATCCGATGTTAATGAAATTTGGAAGAGGAAGTTGTGTTAGCCCCTTCGACATACTTCGTCAATTTGGCACAGTGAGTTGTGTTAGGCCCTTCGACGTCCTTCTTTAATTTGACCCTGATCGGCTCAGATTTGGATATAGCTGCCATATAAACCGATCTCTCGATTTAAGGTCATGGGCCCAAAACAGGGCGGATATATTGTCCGATGTCGCCGAAATTTGGGACATTCAGTTGTGTTAGGCCTTTCAATATCCTTTTTCAATTTGGCTTAAATCGGTCCAGATTTAAATATAGCTGATATATAGACCGATCTCTCGATTCAAAATTTTGGGCCCAAAAAAGGGTGCATTTATTGTCCGATTAGGCCAAAATTCTGGACAGTGAGTTGTGTTAGTCCTCTCGATATCCTTCTTCAATTTGGCCCAGAGAGGTCAAATCGGTCCAGATTTAAATATAGCTGCCATATAGACCGATCTCTCGATTCAAAGTTTTGGGCCCAAAAAGGGCGCATTTATTGTCCGATTTGGTCAAAATTTGGGACAGTGAGTTGTGTTAGAATCTGCGACATTCTTCTTCAATATGGCTCAGATTGGTTCAGATTTGGGTAGAGCTGCCATAAAAACCGATCTCCCGATTCAAGGTTTTGGGCCTATAAAAGGCGCATTTACTGTCGGATTTGGTCGAAATTTGGGACAGTGAGTTGTGTAAGTCTCTTCGACATTTTTCTTCAATTTGGCCCAAATCGGTCGAGATTTAGATATAGCTGCCTTATAGACCGATCACTCGATTTAAGGTTTTTCGCATATAAAAGGCGCATTTATTGTCGGATTTCGTCGGAATTTGGGACAGTGAGTTGTCTTAGGCCCTACGACATTTTTCTTCAATTTGACCCTGATCGGTTCAGATTTGGATATAGCTGCCATATAGACTGATCTCTTGATTTCAGGTTTTGGTCCCATGAAAGGCGCATTTATTGTCCGATTTCGCCGAAATTTGGGGCAGTAAGTTGTGTTAGGCCTTTCGACATCCTTCTTCAATTTGGCCCAGATCGGTCCAGATTTGAATATAGCTGTCATATAGACCGTTCTCTCGATATAGGGTTTTGGACCCATAAAAGGCGCATTTATTGTCCGATGTCGCCGAAATTCGGGACAGTGAGTTGAGTTAAGCCCCTCGATAAAGTTCTGCAATATGGCACAGATCGGTCCAGATTTGGATATAGCTGCCATATAGACCGATCTCTCGATTTAAGGTTATGGGCCCATAAAAGGCGCGTTTATTGTTCGTTCGAGCTCTGCCGAATTTTTATTTTCAATCTGTTTTTGCCTGTTAGGGCGAAGATCACTTAATTTCACAATTTTTCGTTTTGTATCTCTCTCGAAAACGGCTCAATGACCGAAAATTCGAATAGCTGGAATTCGAACCTGTACACAAGGAACAGCAGCAAGAGCCATTGCTGTTGTCTAGCGTCCGCTGGCATTAATACAACTTCCAAAAATATTATATAAATAGTGTGTTGGTATTCTGTGCAAAATTCAGCGCTGACTTAATGACCAAATGTCACCGCCGATGGGTCAGTTCCTGCACTCAATAACGACCATAATTTTCGAAATAAAAATTTTGAAGTATCTTAACCAATTATGCAGAAACAGAAGAATATTGGCAGTTTTCGATTTTGCAAAAAATGTGGGGTGGGTCCCCCCAAAATGAAATCCTGGCTACGTCCCTGGCTCTCATATTAACCGATGACTTCTTGAGCCGCAATTTTTGTCCCATTTTGGCTGAAATTTTGCATGTGGTGTTCTGTTATGACTTCCAACAACTGTTTCTGCTACGGTCCAAATCGGTTTTTTTTACCAGATATAGTCCCTGTATAAACCGATTTGCCGATTTGACGTCTTGAGGTCTTACAAGCCGAATTTTTTGTCTGAAATATTGCATGTGGTAATCTGTTATGACTTCCAACAACTGTGCCAAATACGATCTAATTCGGTCTGTTGTATAGCTCCCATATAAACCGATCTCCCGATTTACTTGTTTCTCCCATTAGCACTGCTCAGCTCCACAGTGCCATGTATATGATGGGTGCTACTGGACAAATATTGCCAATGTTTAAAATGATGTAATGCCCTCCCTTTGCTCAACATCACCAATGGTCAGTTGTGGCATTGTCGTTTTCATCTTTAAAGCTTCACCCTGCATCAGCATCAGCAGCAGTAGTCAATACCAGACTTTACCTCGTAATCTGATCTCTGTTGCAGGATCAACCCAAAGCATGGCCAAATAAGTTTGGCTCACAAATATTTTTCGGTAGTCACCAGGAGGAGTCAGTCATCACCATTGTCAGCTCGCAACATCATCACTGGCATGCCTAGTTGCCAGTCATGTAGTGTTGTTGCTGTTTCCCGAGGAGCACAATGTACCTACACTCAAACATTCCACTTCCTTTTGTTTTGCTTTTGAGAAGCTTGTCATCATCTCTCGACTTCATCTTGGCCAAAGAATCAGCATGCTAGCTGACTGTAGCGCTGCAGTGCTCCTACAGCATATTCTGCGAATTATTGCCATGGATGACAATGTCGCTCGTCTTGACAAAACAGTAGCCCCCAAACAGATGTTGTCTTTCTTAGGAAGTTTCCTTGGCAGTAAATGTTTGTTTATGTCTCCGCTCTGAGGTATTTTCTTGGTTTTATTTGAAGAATTTGTGTTAACTTGAAGAGATTTCTGTTAATGATTGACACATGTATGATTCCTAAGCACAGATGCCAAGCCAGCGTATAGATTTATGGTAGGTACTGCTTCTAATTTACCATCATATGTCCATATCGTTGTTTATTTGAGCTGAAGACAATGTTCCTAGGCGAAGGGACAAATTTCAGTATATCATAGTTGAAAATGATTGGATTGAGATTAAAATTTAGAGTGGAAACTAAAAAAAAGAAGTAGTAAAAAGGCGTTAAGCTCGGCCGGGCCAAACTTTGGATACTGACCACCTCGGGTATATATGTAAACCACCTTTCGTCAAAATCTGGTGAAAAATCCATACCTTATGACCCATAGCTGCTATATAGACATATGATCCGATTTAGACCAAATACTTATAAGTACAAGTCATTGTTCAATTGCGCCTTTTATGGGGCCAAGACTTTAAATCGAGATATCGGTCTATATGACTGTTATATCCAAATCTGGACCGATTTGGGCAAGCTTCAGAAAAATGTCGAAGAGCCTAACACAACTCACTGTCCCAAATTTCGGCGAAATCGGACAATAAATGTGCCTTTTATGGCCCCAAAACCTTAAATCGTGAGATCGGTCTATATGGCAGCTATATCAAAATCTGGACCGATCTGAGCCATATTGCAGAAGTGTGTCGGAGGCTTAACCTTACTCAATGTCCCTAATTTGGGCGACATCGGACAACAAATGCGCCTTTTATGGGCCTAAAACCTTAAATAGAGAGATCGGTCTATATGGCAGCTATATCCAAATCTGAACTGATCTAGACCATATTGAAGAAGGATGTCGACGGGCTCAACACAACTCACTGTCCCAAATTTCATAGAGATCGGGCAATAAACGCGCCTTTCATGGACCTAAAACCTTAAATCGAGAGATCGGTCTATATGGCAGCTATATCCAAATCTGAACCGATCTGAACCATATCGAAGAAGGACGTCGAAGGGCCTAACACAACTCACTGTCCCAAATTTCGGAGGGATCGCACAATAAGTGCGCCTTTTATGGGCCTAAAACCTTAAATCGAGAGATTGGTAGTTATGGAAGCTATATCAAAATCTGAACCGATCTGAGCCAAATTCAAGAAAGATGTCGAAGGGACCAACGCAACTCACTGTGCCAAATTTCAAAGAGATAGGGCAATAAATGCGCATTTTTTGGACCCAAAACTTTAAATCGAGATATCGGTCTATATGGCAGCTATATCCACATCTAGACCGATCTGTGCCATATTGCAGAAGTATGTCGAGGGGCTTAACCTTACTTATTATCCCAAATTTCGGCGACATCGGACAACAAATGCGCCTTTAATGGCCCCAAAACCTTAAATCGAGAGATCGGTCTATATGACAGTTATATCTAAATCTGATCCGATTCGTGCCATATTGCAGAAGTATAACGAGGGGCTTAACCTTATTCACTGTTCTAAATTTCGGCAACATCGGACAATATATGCGCCTTTTATGGACCCAAAACTTAAAACCGATAGATCGGTCTATATGGCAGCTATATCCAAATCTGGACCGATCTGTGCCATATTGCAGAAAAATGTCGAGGGGCTTAACTTTACTCACTGTCCCAAATTTGGGCGACATCGGACAACAAATGCGCCTTTTATGGGCCTAAAACCTTAAATCGAGAGATCGGTCTATATGGCAGCTACATCCAAATCTGAACCGATCTGGACCATATTGAAGAAAAATGTCGAAGGGCCTAACACAACTTACTGTCCCAAATTTCGGAGAGATCAGGCACTAAATGCGCCTTTTATGGACCCAAAACCTTAAATCGAGAGATCGGTCTATATGGCAGCTATATCTAAATCTGATCCGATCTGGGCCAAATTAACGGAGGATGTCGAAGGACCTAACACAACTCACTCTCCCAGATTTACGCAAAGTCGGATAATAAATGTGGCTTTTATGGGCCTAAGACCCAAAATAGGAGGATCGGTCTATATGGCAGCTATAACTAAATCTGGACCGATGCGGACCAAATTAACGAAGGATGTCCAAGGCCCTAACACAACTCACTGTCCCAAATTTCAGCAAAAAACGGATAATAAATGTGGCCTTTATGGGCCTAAGACCCGAAATAGGAGGATCGTTCTCTATGGCAGCTATATTCAAATCTGGGCAAAATTCACGGAGTATGTCGGAGGATCTAACACAACTCACTGTCTTAAATTTCGGCAAAATCGGATAATAAATGTGGCTTTTATGGGCCTGAGACCCTAAATATGCCGATCGGTCTATATGGGGGCTATATCAAGATATAGTTCGATATAACCCTTCTTCAAACTTAATCTGTTTATGGACAAACAAGTAAAAGCGTGCTAAGTTCGGCCGGGCCGAATCTTATATACCCTCCACCATGGATCGCTTTTGTCGAGTTCTTTTCCCGGTATCTCTTCTTAGGCAAAACAAAGGATATAAGAAAAGATTTGCTCTGCTATTAGAGCGATATTATGATATGGTCCGGTTTGGACCACAATTAAATTATATGTTGGAGACCTGTGTAAAATGTCAGCCAATTCGAATAAGAATTGCGCCCTTTGTGGGTTCAAAGTAAAATAGAGAGATCGATTGCTATGGGAGCTGTATCGAGCTATGGACCGATTCAGACCATAATAAACACGTATGTTAATTGTCATGAGAGAATCCGTCGTACAAAATTTCAGGCAAATCGGATAATAATTGCGACCTCTAGAGGCTCAAGAAGTTAAGATCCCAAATCGGATAATATGGCAGCTATATCAGGTTATGAACCGACTTGTACTTTATATGACATAGTTGTTGAAAGTAACAATAAAAAACGTCTTGCGAAATTTCAGCCAAAACGGCTAGGAATTGCGCCCTCTAGAAGCCCAAGAAGTCAAGTCCCCAGATCTGTTTATATGGCAGCTATATCAGGTTATGAACCGATTTAAACCATATTTAGCACAGTTGTTGGATATCATAACAAAATACTACGTACCAAAATTCATACAAATTGGATAAGAATTGCGCCCTCTAGAGGCTCAAGAAGTCAAGACCCAAGATCGGTTTATATGTCAGCTATATCAGGGTATGGACCGATTTGAACTATACTTGGCACAGTTGTTGGATATCATAACAAAGCACGTCGTGCAAAATTTCATTCCAATCGGATAGGAATTGCGCACTCTAGAGGCTCAAGAAGTCAAGACCCAAGATCGGTTTATATGGCAGCTATATCAAAACATGGACCGATATGGCCCATTTACAATACCAACCGACCTACACTTATAAAAAGTATTTGTGCAAAATTTCAAGCGGCTAGTTTTACTCCTTCGGAAGTTAGCGTGCTTTCGACAGACAGACGGACGGACGGACATGGCTAGATCGACATAAAATTTCACGACGATCAAGAATATATACACTTTATGGGGTCTCAGACGAATATTTCGAGTAGTTACAATCAGAATGACGAAATTAGTATATTCCCCATCTTATGGTGGAGGGTATAAAAAAGAATCTGTGCAATTTTTGAACTCAATATCTCTATTTTTAAAGACTGTAGCGTGATTTCAACAGACTGACGGACAGACAAACGGACATGGCTAGATCGTCTCAGATTTTTGCCCTGATGAAGAATATATATACGTTACTAGCTAGACAGGGCCCGCTCCGCTGCGCCTTCTTTAGCTCTCTAACATCTATTTAGAGTGGGGACACTTCGCACTGAATGTGGATATCGTGCTACTGTAGCCTATGTCCGCACTGAACGCCTGCCGACGCCAGAACCGACGTTCCGCAAGGATTCAAATCGGTTCATAACTTGATATAGCTGCCATATAAACCGATCTTGGGTCTTGACTTCTTGAGCCTCTAGAGGGCGCAATTCTTATCCGATTGGAATGAAAATTTGCACGAGGTGTTTCGCTATGACTTCAAACAACTGTGCTAAATAATGTTCAACTCGGTCAATAAGCTCATATAGCTGTCATGTAAACAGATCTGGTGTCTTGACTTCTTGAGCTTCTAGAGGTCGCAATTATTATCCGATTTGTCCGAAACATTGTGCTACGGATCCTCTCATGACCTTCAACATACGTGTTTATTATGGTCTGAATCGGTCTACACCCTGATACAGCTCCCATATCAATCGATCTCCCTATTTTACTTCTTGAGCCCCCAAAGGGCGCAATTCTTATTCGAATTGGCTGACATTTTACACAGGTCTCCAACATATAATTTAATTGTGGTCCGAACTGGACCATATCTTGATATCGCTCTGATAACATAGCAATTATTTTCTTTTATCCTTTGTTTGCCTAAAAAGTGATACCGTGGCAAGAACTCGACAAATGCGATCCATGGTGGAGGGTATATAAGATTCGACCCGGCCGAACTTAGCACGCTTTTACTTGTTTGTTAATACTTTCTCTCTGTGTACGTCCATAAAGCGGAAACGGATTTCCACTGTTGGGCCAATAAGAAATGATTTCCTTTTTGGCAATACAAATGCAAAGCAAGCATTACTTCCGCATAATTCAAATTAGAAAATCACAAAGGATTGCAACAAATAATTACCACCATAGCGGAGCGAAGGGTCGCAACAACAGTGATTACCTAAGCCATGGTGAAAATCTCAGTGTGAAGCACATACAATAGATGGCACTACTATGAAAGGATTTACATATCCGTTTTCAGGGATGAAGATATACAAAGCGGTAAATCACCCCTAAAAATCATATATTTTCTTAAACAAACAGTTCATAATAGCAACCAAACTAAAGATGTGTGCAGCAATTATTGTGAGTGTGTGTGTGTGTGTGTGTATGCGATTTGCAAAAGTGCCATTGGAATTGATTTGCAAACATTCCTATGCCCTTTCATTTGCTCAATATTTTCATGTCCTTTAGCGTTAATAGGCCTTGATGTTCATTGGTCTTTTTCATTTAGGGCTGCTATGGTATGGAGGTACCGCTTGATGAAGGCTCCTTTGGCCCAGTGTTTGCTTGCCATCTGTTTTCGCTGTGTTTGCTGGTTGTGCTTTTTCGATCAGCGACAAGATTTAAAATTCTTCTTTTCTTTGCGTTTCATGTGTTCGTGGCATTTAACCCTTTTCAAGAGTTGGTGGTTGGGCAATCATCTCGTAGTCCTCTGGAACCACCTCTGTCTGTGACTTGTGGTTGAGAGTGAGCATGAGTGTGTGTGTGTGTGTGTGTGTGGAAACCAATAAAAACAATCTTATTGTTGTTTTCGCAAATAAAAAGGATTCGTCAGCGTTTTTTTCTTTGTTGTTGGTTTGTCCGCTCGTTGAATGTGGTACTCCTTTCTGTTTGTGCAATATTTTACATGTTTGCAATGTTGATATTCTACTTTTATTTTTGTCTTCACTTTCAAGGATTCGTTTTTTTGTAAAATCCCTTGGTTTTTGTTTCTTCGCCCACTGATGGGGTTGCCGTCACTGAATCTTATGTAAATCTGAAATACTGAAGAATGTAAAAAAAATTAGTGCTAAGTTCGCTTGAGGCCAATCTCGGGGAGCTACAACCAAGGATTCTACTCAAAATTTCATTCTGCCATGTCAGACAAAAATGAAATATATTGGGTTGCCCAAAAACTAATTGCGGATTTTTTAAAAGAAAGTAAATGCATTTTTAATAAAACTTAGAATGAACTTTAATCAAATATACTTTTTTTACACTTTTTTTCTAAAGCAAGCTAAAAGTAACAGCTGATAACTGACAGAAGAAAGAATGCAATTACAGAGTCACAAGCTGTGAAAAAATTTGTCAACCGTCTATTCGTCCGTCCGTCTGCCCGTCCGTCTGCCCGTCCGTCTGTCCGTCCGTCTGTCCATCCGTCTGTCTGCTGTCCGTCCGTCTGCTGTCCATCCGTCCGTCCGTCTGTCCGTCCGTCTGTCCATCCGCCCGTCTGTTCATCCATCCAGCCGTCTGCCCGTCCGTCTGTCTGTCCGTCCGTCTGCCCGTCCGTCTGTCTGTCCGTCCGTCTGCCCGTCCGTCTGTCTGTCCGTTCGTCTGTCCGTCCGTCTGTCCATCCGTCCGTCCGTCTGTCCATCCGTCCTTCCGTCTGTCCATCCGTCCTTCCGTCTGTCCGTCCGTCTGTCCATCCGTCTGTCTGCTGTCCGTCCGTCTGCTGTCCATCCGTCCGTCCGTCTATTCGTCCGTCCGTCTGTCCATCCGCCCGTCTGTCCATCCATCCAGCCGTCTGCCCGTCCGTCTGTCTGTCCGTCCGTCTGCCCGTCCGTCTGTCTGTCCGTTCGTCTGTCCGTCCGTCTGTCCATCCGTCCGTCCGTCTGTCCATCCGTCATTCCGTCTGTCCATCCGTCCTTCTGTCTGTCCGTCCGTCTGTCCGTCCGTCTGTCCGTCCGTCTGTCCGTCCGTCTGTCCGTCCGTCTGTCCGTCCGTCTGTCCGTCCGTCTGTCCGTCCGTCTGTCCGTCCGTCTGTCCGTCCGTTTGTCCAACCGTCCTTCCATCTGTCCATCCGTCTGTCCGTCTGTCCATTCGCCCGTCTGTCCGTCCATCTGTCCGCCCGTCTCTCCGCCCGTCTATACGTTCGTCTATCAGTCTGTCTGTCCATCCGTCCGTCTGTCCATCCGCCCGTCTGTCCGTCCTTCTGTCCGCCCGTCTATCTGAACGTTCGTCTATCCGTCCGTCTGTCCGTTGAAATCACACTACAGTCTTTAAACATAGAGATATTGAGGTGAATCATTGCGCAGATTCTTTTTTTGTCCATAAGCTGGTTAAGTTCGAGGATGGGCTATATCGGACTATGTCTTGATATAGCCCCCATATAGACCGATCCGCCAATTTGGGGTCCTATGCCCATAAAAGCCACATTTATTATCCGATTTTGCTGAAATTTGGGACAGTGAGTTCTGTAAGGCCTTTCGATATCCTCCGTCAACTTGGACCAGATCGGTTCAGATTTGGATATAGCTGCCATATAGACCGATCCTCCGATTTAGGGGCTTAGGGCCATAAAAGCCACATTTATTATCCAATTTTGCGGAAATTCAGGACAGTGAGTTGTGTTAGGCCCTCCAACATCCTTCGTCAATATGGCACAGATCGGTCCAGATTTGGATATAGCTGCCATATAGACCGATCCGCCGATTTAGGGTCTTAGACCCATAAAAGCCACATTTATTATCCGATTTCGGTAAAATTCGGGACAGTGAGTTATGTTAGGCCCCTCGACATATTTCTTTAATTTGGCTTAGATCGGTCCCGATTTGTATGTGGCTGCCATATAGACCGATCCTCCGATTTATGGTCTTAGGCCCATAAAAGCTACATTTATTATCCGATTTTGCTGAAATTTTGTTACAGTGAGTTGTGTTAGTCCTTTCGCCATCTTTCGTCAATTTGGGCCAGGCCGGTCCAGATTTGGATATAGCTGCCATATAGACCGATCCTCCGATTTAGGCTCTTGGCCCGTAAAAGCCACATTTATTATCCGATTTTGATCAAATTTGGAACAGTGAGTTGTGTTAATCTTTTTGACATTCTTCGTTAATATGACACACATCGGTCCAGATTTGGATATAGCTGCCATATAGACCGATCTCTCGGTTTTAGGTTTTGGGGCCATGAAAGGCGCACATATTATCCGAGTTAGGTTGGGCCATTCGACATCCTTCTTCAATTTGGCCCAGATCGGTCCATATTTGTATATAGCTGCCATATAGACCGATCTCTCGATTTAAGGTTTTGGATCATTAAAAGGCGCATTTATTGTCCGATGTCGCCGAAATTTGGGACAGTGATTTTCAATATTTTTCAATTTGGACCACATCGGTCTAGATTTGGATAAAGCTTCTATATACACCGATCTCTCGATTTTAGGTTTTGGGACCATGAAAGGCGCATTTATTGTCCGATGTCGCTGAAATTTGGGACTGTGAGTTGTATTAGGCCCTTCGACGTCCTTCTTCAATTTGGCCCAGCTACTAAAAAGACCAATAATTTGTTATACACTGATTACTATTTGGTTCGAATCGGAACATATTTCATAAAGTATGCAATTTTCACAGGATTTTGATGAAAGTTGGTGGATATCCAAAGTTCGGCCCGGCCGAACTAAACGCATTTCTACTTGTTTTGATTAGAAATCAAATCGAAAGTTTCAAGAAAAGATTTCAATGAGAGTTATGTGATGAAACTGATCCTCTTCCCACCACATCATACAACTCTCACTGAAACGAGACGATTTTGTTTGTTGTCTGGAAAAATTCGAATTTTTGTACAGCCTCGGCAACTCTAATCACTCTAACCATATACTCACTCATCCTTGGCTGCGTTATCCTTTTTTGATTTTTTTTTTTCGTATTTCTGAGAGTAAAAAATATTGTCACTTAACAACACCCCAGAGTCTGGTTGTTTGTTTTCGCCCAGCTTTCTCGGTTATATATGTTTTTTTTTTTTGGAAAAAGGATATTTTTTAAAGAAGAATGGAAGCATACGCTTGTTTTCCTGTTTTCATTTCGCTGACAGGACAAACACAGCGCAAAACAACACTGGCATGCGGCACATAGCCTGTCATGAACAACCAACAGAGGGACTACATTTTCTAGATGAGAAAGAAGTATCCTTAAAGGGAACAGCATCAATGGGTGGCATGACGTCCCCAAACAGTCGGGCGGGCGGACATGAGCATGAATGTAGTGGTGTGGTGAGTCTGTTGTACATGTCGATGTCGTTGTCAATATTGTCTAATCGAAAAGAAAGAAAAAAAAACTGAAAAACCACACAACTAGGTTCGGCCTTTTTGAACTTACCCAACCCCCACTCCCCCCCCCCCATATTGCTACCCACTCTTTTTGCCATTGAAACCCTTTCATTGTCCTTTGCTAACCCTTCACATGAGTATGGGTACCACACATACGCATTCTTTGATTTTTGTACCATTTTTATGTATGCAAAAATCAAAATTTTTTACAACTTTTACAACATCTCTGATGTGTGTGTGTGTGTGTGTAGAGTGTGTGCTGGAGGTGTGGTGTTGCTGATGTTGTCATTGCTGTTGACTTTTCCCCATTCCTGTGTGATTGTGTGGTCCCGATTGTTACTCTTCTCGTTGTTGTTGTTGTTGCTGTTGTTGATCATTACATTCGGTAGGTGTGATTTTATAGCATTTTTATGTCTGCGTTGACATTTGTTGAACACATTTAAATAAAATTCGAAACAAAAAAGAAACCTCCAACACAAATCGCAATTCCAAAGGACAATACAAGGAAATGCCAGAGCATAAATAATAAAAAAAAAAACAACATTGCGTTAACATCGTCAAGTTTTTGCATGAAATCAGTTACAATTCCGCAGGATAAAAGCGTAACCCAGGAGATATGTTGGAATTTATTTTTATGATCAATTCCTTCCTTTATGGCTCACAGGCTGACAGCTTCTACAGCGAACAATAAACGTTTGTGCAACAAGTCAAAGGGGTTTCTCTGTGCTGATTGTCTATGTTATGGGTTATTAAATTTTTTTTTTCTTTGCCACAGCATGGTTGGGGGTCTCGAGATGAGTGAGTGAGGATTTTTATTTTATGTTTGAAATGTATTTGCCTCAAAAATCTAACAAGTCGATTTTTTTTTTATGGTGTAAGATACAAGAAATGTGTTCTTCCTTGGCACTTCTTAAAGTCATGTGGTGTTGCGGAAATGTTTAATAATTCGCAGCATTTTTGTCATTTTAAACTTCGTTCGATTCACAAGCAGGGGTTAAAGGGGTTTTCAAGGAAATGGAAACTTTCATAATACTAACTTTCAAATACTAGCCGAGGCTACCACATTTGATTAAGCAATAATGCCACCCTAGCGCAGAGGTTTGCATGTCCGCCTATGACGCTGAACGCCTGGCCTCGAATCCTGCTGAGAATATCAGAAAAAATTTTCATCGATGGTTATGCTCTCCTAATGCTGGCGACATTTGTGAGCTACTATGCCATATTAAAACTTCTCCCCAAAGAGGTGTCGTACTGCCGTTCACACTAGGCCATAAAAAGAAGGCCCTTACCATTGAGCTTCAAATTTGAATCGGACAGCACTCAGTGAAATGTAAGAAGTTTTCCCCAGTTCCGCAGCGTAATGCAAATTTGCATTTGCAACGGATATCTAGATGGATTATCATCCATTTAACAATCTTACCGCTTGCAAATTGAACCCCCAACTTGACTTCTTGAGCCCCTACATTCATTCATTTGCTATTTATTGGGTTGCCCAAAAAGTAATTGCGGATTTTTCATATAGTCGGCGTTGACAAATTTTTTCACAGCTTGTGACTCTGTAATTGCATTCTTTCTTCTGTCAGTTATCAGCTGTTACTTTTAGCTTGCTTTAGAAAAAATGAGGAAAAAAATATATTTGATTAAAGTTAATTCTAAGTTTTATTAAAAATGCATTTACTTTTTTTTAAAAAATCCGCAATTACTTTTTGGGCAACCCAATATATTCCCACCACCGTTCTTGTTGTTGTAGCAGTTTTCTATACCCTCCACCATAGGATGGGGGTATACTATTTAATTTCGTCATTCTGTTTGTAACAACTCGAAATATGCGTCCAAGACCCCATATAGTATATATATTCTCGATCGTCATGTCATTACAAGTCGATCTAGCCAAGTCCGTCCGTCCGTCCGTCTGTCTGTCAAAAGCTCGCTAACTTTCGAAGGAGTAAAGCTAACCGCTTGAAATTTTGCACAAATATTTTTTATTAGTGTAGGTCGGTTGGTATTGTAAATGGGCCAAGTCCGTGCAGGTTTTGATATAGCTATCATATTAACCGATCTTGGGTCTTGACTTCTTGAGCCTCCAGAGGGCCCAATTCTTATCCGATAGAAATGAAATTTGGCAAGACGTGCTCTGTTATGATATCCAACAACTGCGTCAAGTATGGTACGAATCGGTCCATCTTTTGATATAGTTGCCATATAAACCGATCTTGGGTCTTGACTTCTTGAGCCTCTAGAGGGCGCAATTCTCGTCCGATTTTATTGAAATTTTGCATTTTGTGTATTTGGTATCACTTCCAACAACTAAGCTAAGTATGGTTTACATCGGTGCATGTT
Organism: Stomoxys calcitrans; assembly: GCF_963082655.1. Lineage (NCBI taxonomy): Eukaryota > Metazoa > Arthropoda > Insecta > Diptera > Muscidae > Stomoxys > Stomoxys calcitrans. The sequence goes on along the minus strand of NC_081552.1, from coordinate 258,955,640 downwards.
TCGATATAGCAGCTATATAAACCGATCTTGGGTCTTGACTTCTTGAGCCTCTAGAGGGCGCACTTCTCATCCGATTTAGCTAAAATTTTGCATGTGGTGTTTTGTTATGACTTCCAATAACTGTGCAAAGTATGGCATCAATCGGTATAGAACCTGATATAGGTGCCATATAAACCGATCATGGGTCTTGACTTCTGGAGAATCTAGAGTGCGTAATTCTTATCCAATTTTATTGAAATTTTAAACGTAGTGTTTTGGTATCACTTCCAACAACTACACTTGGGACAATGAGTTTTGTTAGGCCTTTCGACATCCTTCGTCAATTTGGCTCAGATCGGTCCAGATTTGGATATAGCTGCCATATTGACCGATCTCTCGATTTGAGGTATTGGGCCCATAAAAGCCACATTTATTATCAGATTTTGCTGAAATTTGGGACAGTAAGTTGTGTTAGGCCCTTCGACATCCTCCGTCAATTTGGCTTAGATCGGTCCAGATTTGGTTATAGCTGCCATATAGACCGATTCTCCGATTTAGGGTCTTAGGCCAATAAAAGGCGCATTTATTATCCGATTTTGCTGAAATTTGGAATAGTGAATTGTGTTAGGCTTTTCGTTATCCTCCGTCAATTTGGCTCAGATCGGTCTCGATTTGGATATAGCTGCCATATAGACCGATCTTTCGATTTAAAGTTTTGCGCCCATAAAAGGCGCATTTATTATTTGATTTTGCTGAAATTTGGGACAGTGAGTTGTCTTAGGTTCCTTGACATCCTTTTTCAATTTGGCCCAGATCGGTTCAGGTTTGGTTATAGCTGCCATAAAGACCGATTCTCCGATTTAGGGTCTTAGGCCCATAAAAGCGACATTTATCATCCGATTTTGCTGAAATTTGTGACAGTGAGTTGTCTTAGGTCCGTCGACATTCTTCGTCAATATGACACAAATCGGTCTAGATTTGGATATAGCTGCCATATAGAGCGATTCTCAGATTTAGGGTCTTAGACCCATAAAAGCCACATTTATTATCCGATTTTGCTGAAATTTGAGACAGTAAGTTCTGTTAGGCCTTTTAACATCCTGCGTCAATTTGGCTTAGATCGGTCCAGATTTGGTTATAGCTGCCATATAGACCGATCCTCCGATTTAGGGTCTTAGACTCATAAAAGCCACATTTATTATCCGATTTTGCTGAAATTTGAGACAATGAGATTTGCTATGCCTTTCGACACCTTTCGTTAATTTGGCCCAGATCGATCCAGATTTGGATATAGCTGCCATATAGACCGATCCTCCGATTTAGAGTCTTAGGCCCATAAAAACCACATTTATTATCCGATATTGTTGAAATTTGGGACAGTGAGTTGTGTTAGGCCCCTTAACATACTTCTGCAATATGGCCGAGATCGGTTCAGATTTGGATATAGCTGCCATATAGACCGACCCTCCGATTTAGGGTCTTAGACCCATAAAAGCCACATTTATTATCCGATTTTGCTGAAATTTAGGAAAGTGATACGTGTAAGGCCCTTCGAAATCTTTCTTCAAATTGGCCTTGATCGGTCCAGATTTGGATATAGCTGCCATATAGACCGATTCTACGATAAAGGGTCTTGGGCCCATAAAAGCCACATTTATTATCCGATTTTGCTGAAATTTGGGACAGTGAGTTGTGTTAGGCCTTTCGACATCCTTCGTCAATATGCCACAAATCGGTCCAGATTTGGATATAGCTGCCATATAGACCGATCTCTCGGTTTTAGGTTTTGGGGACATGAAAGGCACAACTACTTGTAATTATAAGTATTCGGTCTAAATCGGATCATATTTCGATGTAGCTGCTATGGGGCATAAGGTAAGCATTTTTCACCGGATTTTGACGAAAGTTGGTTTACACATATATACCCGAGATGGTGGGTATTCAAAGTTCGGCCTTTTACTTGTTTTAGCATCTCATTATCCTGTATCATGAAATTGACCTTTATATGTGGATTTTTTCAAAATTAAACATAAACTTTTCCAAACATAATAGAACCTCTCAATGTTTTAATATGACCTCCCTCATACAAATCCAAGAAAAGACCACAAAGATTGTTTTTAATATGACACACTTATTTTGTTAAGATTCCCCCTTTCCCTCGGTCACACAAAACAATTATCTAATTTGTTTGTCCATTCAGTCTTGGGATTGCTAAATAGAATGGTGCTGTGCTATCCATGGCATATTTAATGCATGCATTCAGAAAGGGCATCCAGTCCAGTATAAATAAAACATAAAATTAAAAGCCATCAATACTCGTCCTTGCCCAACTTTGGTGTAGCAAACAAAAAACAAAAAAAGCAGTGGACCCACAGGGGAGTGAGTGTTAAGAAAACACATTGAATCTCATCATTTGCATGAGTTTCTTGTCGCTTGAACTTATGCTGCGGAAAAAGGACGCAACAATAACTAGGATATGTTAATTCCAAGTTTTCGGGTTTTTGTTTGAAGTGCGGTCGCTCGCCCGTTTGGTTTGAAGCGAGTGCCAGCCTGGCTGGTTGGCATATATAATTAGGGTCAAGGTCATTACAAATACTTCATAATTCCTTCCTAAGATGGCTTCATCACACCTCAGCCCCTAAAAGCGGAGCAGCAGCAACAGCTACTATGTTGCCCTCTCTAATTCTTAACCGTTGTAGTTTTTGTTGTTGTTGCTACTCTGGCCATGTTGTTGTCATATTTTAGCATAATGATAAGGCCCAACAATGGCGATTGCCATGGACAATGTCTTCCGCCCAACAACGGGCAATGCTCTGCATTGAATGAAGCCACCGCATCACAAATGATGGAAGCATGGAACCGATGAGGGAAAAACTGTAAACAAAACGTTAAAAATACACCTCAACCGCAGCAAGGAAAACAAAAAAAAAATTGCAAAAAACGCTCCAAAATTATGCGCATAATCAACGAATGGCAAAAATGCGAAGAAGCTGGAAAAGATGTGGAAAAAAATCGCAGTTCGACCAACAAAAGTGCTCTGACGCACCAAAGCTGGAGACATTGGGATGGATTGGTTGAATATGGAGCCATGGCAGGGCATTGAATGGATGAATTCCATTATGGAAATGCTGAACAGCAGCATAGCCAGGGGCAGGATGCGGGCAAGGACACGCAAAACTCATGGACAAATGTAAGGTAGCACCCAGTGAATTTATGCGATTTGTTTTGTCCACAACAAATCACAAATTCACAAGTCTCGCAATGACTCTCGCTCTCCCACATTCACTCTCTCGCTCACACATGGAGCAAATAATCACTCGAACACACACACACACACACACACAAGTAGCCATTCAATTCATTTGCCATTCGCCACATATTCGATTTGAATAATTCATCAGGACAAGAAGGATTTCTTCATCACAAAAACTCATTGTGAGATGCTGGTGTTTGTTTTTTTTATTTTTTGTTTATAATTTGGAGGTTATCAAAATGATTTTGCCAAAAATTCTTTAAAAAAAATTCATAAGAACTGTTGAACAGTGGCTGAAAGAGTTTTTAAGAGGGGAAGAACTGTTTCCCTTTTGGATAATCTTAGGTAAGGTTGAAAAGGGGGTGCGAATACCAAGGCGCCCTATGTAAGTAACCCCAAAAAAAAAATCTGTGTTAAAAATTCCTTGCCCCTCACAATATCCTTAATAGATTTCCGTTCCATGCCTCCAAGTTGGTTTAAAGTCTGATATCGTATGCGCATCTATGTTAGGTTAGGTTGGAAGAGGATAACACCAAGTAAAAGTGTTCTAAGTTCGGCCGGCCTGAATCTTGGGAACCCACCACCATGGATTCTGCTAAAAATTTATACAAAACTAGCCGAACAGGGCCCGCTCCGCTGCGCCTTCTTTAACTCTCTCTAATATCTTGTTAGGGTGGGGACACTTCGCCGTGGATGCGGATATCAAATTCGTGCCATTGTAGCCATATGGCGATGAACGCGTTCGAATCTTGGCGAGAACATCGGACAAAGTCGTGTTTATCCCCTTTTAATGTTGGCGACATTTGCGACCTACAATGCCATGCATGGTCATTTAAAAATTGTCCCCAAAGAGGTAACGCACTGCGGGACGCCGTTCGGGCTCGGCTATAAAAGAAGGTCCCCCATCATTGGTTTAAACTTGAATCGGAAAACACTCATTGATGTGTGAGAATTTGCCCCTTCTCGGTTCCAGGGGGTAATGTTCTTCCTTAGGGTAATGTTGTCATTAGGGGAGGTGCCATCACCTCAGATATTTCGACTCAAATATGGACATCAAATTCGCGATGCACTTCCAAATCCCTTTAATTTGAGCCCCTTATTGCCATGGCCGCTAATTTTATGAACCGTTTGGAGGGTGTTTTGGGGCTGGGGCGGCCACCGGCACTTTGCATTGAAAATAGATATCAAATTCGTTCTTCAATCTCAAGGGAAAAGAAGTTCAGTTTAGGGGGATCTTTAGGGCGTACGTCAAAACACTTGGCTCAAAAATTGGATATCAAATTCGTTTTCTACTCTCAAATACCTTTCATTTGAGTCCCATATTGTAATAATGGGTCAAATAAGCCATTTGACGTATCTTTAGGAGCAAAAGCGCCACCTAAACTTGAACGCAAATTTTAATGTCATATTCGTAATCCACTCCCTAATAGCTTTCATTTGAGTCCCATATAGCCATGGTCGGTTGATATGCCCATTATTTGGGGGTGGGCGACCTCCCATAACTGGGACTTAATGTTTTACACCATATTTGTAATCTACTGCCTAAAACCTTTCATTTGAGTCCCATATTGACTTGAACTTCGAATATATTTGTCCAAAGGAGTTTTGGGGTTGCGGGGCGCCGCTGGGTACTTGGACCCAAATTTTAATACCATAGTCGTTTTCTGGTCTCCAATACCTTTCATTTCATATCCTTATTGTACCCATTGGACCACTTCGAATATGGGTGGCATTTTTGGGGTAAGGGGAAAGGTCCGCCTCCCCCCGATATCTAAAAATTATATAGGCTATGTTTCCTTGCAGACAAACGTACACAATCTATGAACATTTTAAGAAAATCGGTTCAGCCAAGTATCATTTAGTCATAATGGGTCTAATGGTGTTTTTGAGGGGTGGCCTGACCCCCTATATTTCGATTTGAATTTGTATGCCAGATGTGTAATCTACTCCCGAATACCTTTCTTTTGAGGCCCATATTGACATGAACGTCCAATACGTCTGTGTGGGGGAATTTTATGGTGGGATGGCCCGTTGGGTTCTTAGACCCAAATTTTAATACCATATCCGTATTTTGGCCCCATAAGTCCAATTTTGATTTTGGCAGGTGTTTTTAGGGTAAAGGAGAAAGGTCCGCCCTTTTTCGTTATCAATAAATTATAAAGCCTATTCCTAGTTACTGATCATATTCGTAATCTACTCCCGAAAACCATTCATTTGAGTCCCATAATGTCATGATCGTCAAACAAAACTATTTTAAGGAGTTTTGGGGCTGGGGCGGCCCCCCAGGTATTTGGACCCAACTTTTTTTTATGAAATTCATACTCTACTTTTGAATACCTTTCATTTGAATCCCATATTGTCGCAATCGGTCCACTTTTAGTTTTGGGTAGAAATTTTTGTTTTGGGAGGTGTTTTTGGGCTAACGGGCCCCTTCCGTTATCAATAAATTATAAAGCCTATTTGTACTTTCTACCCATATTCGTAATCTACTCCCGAAAACCTTTCATTTGGGGCCGGGGCAGCCCCTCAGTTACATGAACCCATTTTTATACCCACCACCGAAGGATATATCCATCGATATGTCCATTTCCGGCCCTATAAAGTATAGATATTCTTGATCAGCGTAAAAATCTAAGACGATCTGGACATGTCCGTCCGTCTGTCTGTTGAAATCACGCTACAGTCTTTAAAAATAGAGATATTGAGCTGAAACTTTGCTCAGATTCTTTTTTTTTGTCTATAAGCAGGTAAAGTTCGATGATGGGCTATATCGGACTATATCTTCATATAGCCCCCATATAGACCGATCCGCCGATGTAGGGTCTTAGGCCCATAAAAGCCACATTTATTATCCGATTTTGATGAAATTCGGGACAGTGAGTTGTGTTAGGCCTTTCAACATCCTGCGTCAATTTGCCCCAGATAGGTCCAGATTTGAATATAGCTGCTATATAGACTGATCCACCGATTTAGGGTCTTAGGCCCATAAAAGCCACATTTATTATCCGATTTTGCTGAAATTTGGGACAATGAGTTATGTTAGTCTTTTCGACGACCTTATTCAATTTGGCCTAGATCGGTCCAGATTTGAATATAGCTGCTATATAGACTGATCCTTCGATTTATGGTCTTAGGCACATAAAAGACACATTTATTATCCGATTTTGCCGAAATTTGGGACAGTGAGTTGTGTTAGGCTTTTCGACCTCCTTCTTCAATTTGGCCCAGATCGGTTTAGATTTGGATATAGCTGCCATATAAACCGATCCTCCGATTCAGGGCCATAAAAGTCGCATTTATTGTCCGATTTCGCCGAAATTTTCGAGAGTGAGCTATGTTAGGCTTTTCGACATCCTTCTTCAATATGGCCCAGATCGGTCCAGATTTGGATATAGCTGCCATATAGACCGATCTATCGATTTAAGGTTTTGGGCCCATAAAAGGAGCATTTATTGTCCGATTTCGCCGAAATTTGGGACAATTTGGCCCAGATCGGTTTAGATTTGGATATAGCTGCCATATAAACCTTTCCTCTGATTTAGGGCCTTAGGGCCATAAAAATCGCATTTATTGTCCGATTTCGCCGAAATTTTTGAGAGTGAGCTGTGTTAGGCTTTTCGACATCCTTCTTCAATATGGCCCAGATCGGTCTAGATTTGGATATAGCTGCCATATAGACCGATCGTCCGATTTTGGGTCTTAGGCCCATAAAAGCCACATTTATTACCCGATTTTGCTGAAATTTGACACAGTGAGTTAAGTTAGGCTCTTCAACGTCCTTCGTCAATTTGGCCCAGATCGGTTCATATTCGAATATAGCTGCCATATAGACCGATCTCTCGATTTAAAGTTTTGGGCCCATAAAAGGCGCATTTATTGTCCGATTTCGCCGAAATTTGGGAGAGTGAGCTGTGTTAGGCTTTTCGACATCCTTATTCAATATGGTCCAGATCGGTTTAGATTTTGGTATAGCTGCCATATAGACCGATCTCTCGATTTAAGGTTTTTGGGCCATAAGAGGCGCATTTATTGTCAGATTTCGCCGAAATTTGGGATAGTGAGCTGTGTTGGGCCCCTCATCGTTCTTTCAATTTGGCCTAGATCAGTCCAGATTTGGATATAGCTGCCATATAGACCCATCTCTCGATTTAAGGTTTTTGGGCCATAAAAGGCGCATTTATTGTTCGATTTCGATATGTCTATATAGCTGCTATGGGGCATAAGGTTTGCATTTTTTCACCGGATTTTGACGAAAGGTGGTTTACACATATATACCCGAGGTGTTGGGTATCCAAAGTTCGGCCCGGCCGAACTTAATGCCTATTTACTTGTTTAGCCTTAAGTTGTCATTCTTTGTGGTTGTTCATATCCAATCAATTTGTAAGCAATAAACCGTTAATCTCTGATAATCTGTTATCAATAGCAATAGAGATAGGGGCTACCTAGTCATTTGCAAGTCATACATATTCCCTCAGTTCGGTTCAGTTGAGCTCTACACAACTCAATTTGTTTGCCTAATTATACCGTTTGCATTGTTTAATACAATTATGCATAATAATCTTGAGCGAGCACGAGAAGTGTGTTAAATAAATTTACATATGTATGTATGATTATCTTAATTTTATTATAATGCCTCAATTTGTCTGCTAGTGACTCACTGTGGCTGCAATGGACCCAAATGATAAGAGGTGAGCCAACGAGAACGTGCGCATGCGTAGCCTAGAGTATGTTGCTATCATCATCACAAATGTCCTTTTCTCCCCATTTGGTTTGGGAAGGAATTTCAATGCTTTGGTCCGAAAATTCTGCATTTTAATTAGGCAAAAATGGCATAGACAAAGCCAAAGCAAGGCGCATGCGCGACTTAAGGCCATCACCATCAGAGAGCAACAAGCAGACAAATAAGTGTTTTTAACTTCATTTTTGTTGTTGTTGTTGGGCATAAATTATGCATTTCCATGCTGAATGCCGATAATGCCAATACCGGTACCGGTACCGGTGGCGGTAACGCAACGCAACGCAACATTGCCATACGTACGAATGAATGTTTGTTTGATTAGGCGCCATCCATGTACGAATAATTACCAATTCTAATGTTATGTTAATTTTCTCGCTGTGTTGTTTACCAGTAGTTGCTGTTTTCAAACATTTGATTAACATTTTGATATAACAGCCAGCCAGCCTGCCAGCCAGCCAGACAGCTAGCCTTGTTCGAAAGTCGCCTAGTGGCATGAGCAACAATTGTGCCTCCGTCTGTCTCATGAATATGTTGTTGACTTTGTGGCCAGTCAGTCAGTAAGGATGCTGTTTCCTGTTTTCCCGCCCCCCCTCTCTGCGGTTTTAGACAGCCAGGGGGGACTTTTAACTGATTTGCAGATTGGTGCTAATAATGCTATTAGCCCTTGAGTTCAAGCAATTTTTGGTTCATATTTTATGCATTCCTCCTTGGGTTTTTTGTTTGGCATCCGTTTTGTATTCCTGTGACGCTTCTCTGCCATGTTTTTGTAGACTTAATTGTTATGCGAGCTTCTTTTTCTGTATTAATTTGAATTTTTTTATCTCTCTATGCAAGAAATACCAACAAAATGACCCACTGAACGACTTTTGAAAGCCTGAAAACAGTTTAGAGCAGGACCATAAAGGCCTAGAGCCGGGTTTCCCCTAGTTCCCCCTGAATGAGATTTGATTTTTGTTTTCAAGCATATGATCATATTTCTTGATATTATGGTTAAATAATGAATAATTAATAAACTTTTTTTTTGAAATAGCCCCCCCCCCCCCACCATATGGTCAGCTGAGGCGGTTGAGTGTGTTTGTTGCTGGTTAAATCATGCCTCCCTCTGTCTGTCCTTGTCATTTGTTTACATCATTCGGTATGCGTTTCATAATATTTTTGAAATTTAGCTGTGGTTAGGAGAAGAGAGTTGAGCCCCTCAATACCCAGGAGACGAGTAGACTTCCTTTGCTGTAGTTTGCTTGTTCGCTTGACACACAGCTTGGAATTGTTAATGATGATCATTATGCTCATGGTGTTACTACTACTGCTGCTCCCTGTCCATTCTGCTGTTTTCATTTTCAATTATGAATAATTCAGTTTGTGGTGGATTTAAGTCAATTTGCCGCCTTATATTTTTATACCCTACACCACTACTGTGGTATAGGGTATTATAAGGTAGAGAATTAGTTTGTAACACCCAAAAGAAAGAGAGATAGACCCATTGATAAGTATACAGATCGAGTCAGAATCACTATGTGAGTCGATTTTGCTATGTCCGTCTGTCTGCCTGTCTGTTTGTCTGCCCGTCCGTCTGTCTGTCTGTCCGTCCGTCTGTCTGTCCGTCTGTCCATGTTAATTTGTGTACAATCTGCAGGTCGCAATTTTCATCCGATCGTCTTCATATTTGGTATGGGCATGTTTTTCGGCCTAAAGACGAAGTCTATTGAAATTGAAAAAATCGGTTCAGATTTGGATAAAGCTCCCATATATATAATCGTACGATTTCCAGTAATACAGCAGTAAAATGGTTATATGTTGACCAATTCTCTCGAAATTTGGCAGGAAGGATTTTCTTATAACTCTCAATATTACCGGTGAATTTCATAGAAATCGGTTCAGATTTGGATATAGCTGCCATATATATGATCGTCCGATTTCCAGTAATACAGCAATAAAATAGTCATTTATCACCGATTCTCTCGAAATAAGGTAGGAAGGATTTTCTTATGACTCTCAATATTACTGGTGAATTTCATAGAAATCGGTTTAGACTTCGATATAGCTCCCATATATATAATCGTCCGATTTGCAGTAATACAGCAGTAAAATGGTAATTTGTCAACCGACTCCCTTGAAATTTAATGGGAACGATTTTCTTATGACTCTTAATACTACTAGTGAATTTCATAGAAATCGGTTCAGATTTGGATATAGCTCCCATATATATAATCATCCGGTTAGCAGTAATACAGCAGTACAATGGCTATCTGTTGACCGATTTTCTCGAAATTGCCAGGAAGGATTTTCTGATGACTCTCAACATTACTGGTGAATATCATAGAAATCGGTTCAGATTTGGATATAGCTGTCATATATATTTTCGTCCGATTTGGAGTAATACAGCTAGAAAATGGTTATTTGTCAACCGATTCTCTCGAAATTTGGCAGGAAGGTTTTTCTTATGACTCTCAATATTACTGGTGAATTTCACAAAAATCGGTTCAGATTTGGATATAGCTGCCATATATATTTTCGTCCGATTTCCAGTAATACAGCTAGAAAATGGTCATTTATCAACCGATTCTCTCGAAATTTGGCAGGAAGGATTTTCTGATGACTTTCAATATTACTGGTGAATTTCACAAAATCGGTTTAGATTTGGATATAGCTGCCATATATATTTTCGTCCGATTTCCAGTAATACAGCTAGAAAATGGTCATTTATCAACCGATTCTCTCGAAATTTGGCAGTAAGAATTTTCTTATGACTCTTAATATAACTGGTGAATTTCACAAAAATCGGTTCAGATTTGGATATAGCTGCCATATATATTTTCGTCCGATTTCCAGTATACAGCTAGAAAATGGTCATTTATCAACCCATTCTCTCGAAATTTGGCAGTAAGAATTTTCTTATGACTCTTAATATAACTGGTGAATTTCACAAAAATCGGTTCAGATTTGGATATAGCTGCCATATATATTTTCGTCCGATTTCCAATAATACAGCTAGAAAATGGTCATTTATCAACCGATTCTCTCGAAATTTGGCAGTAAGAATTTTCTTATGACTCTTAATATAACTGGTGAATTTCACAAAAATCGGTTCAGATTTGGATATAGCTGCCATATATATTTTCGTCCGATTTCCAGTAATACAGCTAGAAAATGGTCATTTATCAACCGATTCTCTCGAAATTTGGCAGTAAGAATTTTCTTATGACTCTTAATATAACTGGTGAATTTCACAAAAATCGGTTCAGATTTGGATATAGCTCCCATATATATTTTCGTCCGATTTGGAGTAATACAGCTAGAAAATGGTCATTTGTTAACCGATTCTCTTGAACTTCGACAGGAAGCATTTTCTTATGACTCTCAATATAACTATATATAGAAATCGGTTCAGATGTGGATATAGCTCCCATATATATATTCGTCCGATTTGCAGTAATACAGCAGAAAAATGGTTGGTCTATCTGGATACATCCGCAGAGGTCCATCAAATTTGTTTCTGAATTAGATGTAGCCCCCCCTTTTGTGTTTTAATAGGGTATTATAAAGTCGGCACTGCCCGACTTTTGCCTTTCCTTACTGGTTATACCATGCACTATTGGCTAGAAGGTATACTCATTTACTCAAATGGTTGACGGACCGATCTCTCGCTTTTAGGTTTTGGGGCCATAAAAGGCGCATTTATTCTCCGATGTCGCCGAAATTTGGGACATTGAGTTGCGTTAGGCAACTTGATACACTTCTGCAATATGGCACTGATCGCTTCAGATTTGGATATAGCTGCCATATAGGCCGATCGTCCGATTTAAGGTTTAGGCCCCTAAAAGGCGTATTTATTGCCCGATGTCGCCGAAATTTGGGACAGTGAGTTGTGTCAGGCCCCTTGACATACTTCTGGAATATGGCACAGATCGGACAAGATTTGGATATAGCTGCCATATAAACCGATCTCTCGATTTCAGGCTTTGGGGCCATAGAAGCCCCATTTACTGTCGGATTTCGGCGAAATTTGGGACAATGAGTTAAGTTAAGCCCCTTGACATACTTCTGGAATATGGCACAGATCGGTCCAGATTTGGATATAAAGGGTGTTTTTTTGAGGTTAGGATTTTCATGCATTAGTATTTGACAGATCACGTGGGATTTCAGACATGGTGTCAAAGAGAAAGATGCTCAGTATGCTTTGACATTTCATCATGAATAGACTTACTAACGAGCAACGCTTGCAAATCATTGAATTTTATTACCAAAATCAGTGTTCGGTTCGAAATGTGTTCATTCACCGTAACGTTGCGTCCAACAGCATCTTTGAAAAAATACGGTCCAATGATTCCACCAGCGTACAAACCACACCAAACAGTGCATTTTTCGGGATGCATGGGCAGTTCTTGAACGGCTTCTGGTTGCTCTTCACTCCAAATGCGGCAATTTTGCTTATTTACGTAGCCATTCAACCAGAAATGAGCCTCATCGCTGAACAAAATTTGTCAAAATTTGAACACTGATTTTGGTAATAAAATTCAATGATTTGCAAGCGTTGCTCGTTAGTAAGTCTATTCATGATGAAATGTCAAAGCATACTGAGCATCTTTCTCTTTGACACCATGTCTGAAATCCCACGTGATCTGTCAAATACTAATGCATGAAAATCCTAACCTCAAAAAAATCACCCTTTAGCTGCCATATAGACCGATCTCTAGATTTAAGGTTTTGGGCCAATTAAAGGCGCATTTATTATCCGATTTCGCCCAAATTTGGGACATTGAGCAAGGATAAGCCCCTCGGCATTCTTCTTCAATTTAGTTTATATCGGTCCAGATTTAGATATAGCTGCCATATACACCGATCTCTCGATTTAAGGTTTTGGGGCCATAAAAGGCTCATTTATAGTCCGATTTCCCCGAAATTTGGGACAGTGAGTTGTTTTGGGCACCTTGATATACTTCTGCAATATGTCGCAGATCGGTTCAGATTTGGATATAGGTGGCAAATAGACCGATCTCTCGATTTCAGGAAGGAAAATAAATTTCTAGTATATGTCTTTGAGTTTTTCACCACGTTAAATATATTCCTTAAATCTTCACTAATAGAGGATATGTCGTATTCGTTCAAACCCATCACATGATCGATTAGCCAGCCTTATTTTCAATATTCTATTTTTGTTTTTTTGCCTGATATGTGTGTGTGTGTGTTTTTTTTTTTTGTGTTGCAAGTTGCAATGCTAGTCATTATTGGGTGTTAACACATTCAATACATCCAAAAGCGATCATAATTTCTTACCTCCGTATTCGTCCTCCCTTGGCGTGAGGGGAGTGTTCAGCGATGTTAGAAATCAATGCAATTCGATGGATGGCATCCGTCGGTGGTCAGACCAGTCGGCCTGTTTTGCATTATGCATGACAATCATTTGCCAATGTGTCAATCAAACACACGGAGTGCTTGCTGCACACGGCTCAGACACAAAGGCGACAACTTAGAGGCGCAGGAACATATGTTCTACGCGTTTTAATTACGCTCGTCGCTGCATTTGGTCAAACTACTGTGGGCAAGCATTACCGATTAGGGACCATCAGAGTAGAAATGGAGCCGATCGATATTTGTATTGTAATTGCAATAGCCAGCCGAGTATAATGTGGGAAATGTCATGTAGTAAGGCCTTGCGCCTCGTGGTCTCTGAGCACATTTAAAGCAGAAGTTGCCTACATGGATGGATGGCTTGTTGTTTGGATGCTATGGCATCATTGGCATTGTCCATTCTGGGAAATGATGCATTACATGCACCTCATTTATGGTTGGCAAATTATATCAAACTAATTGATGCATTGGAGACGTAGCATTTCTCTAACTAAGGTAGGCTTGGTATTTCCATGCTATCATCGTACCTGATTCTTGCGAATTGAGGCTTTGGGATGGTGGTCATATTCTATTCCTAAAGAATGACAGTGCTTGCCAAGCGCATTCCTTTCCTGGAGTCTATTATGACAAATTTTATGTAAATCATTTCAATATTCTAGCATTCTAGCCAGGCGGCAGTAGTGCAAAGTGTTGCTTTCGTGAGATTATTATCTCAGAGCAATAAAAGTGTTAATGGGGAATGTTAATTTTATAGTTTAATGGAAACGGTCTATTTAAGGATGGCAAATATATACAAGGAAGGCATTTGTTACGTGCCTTGTGTTTCTTCTAAGAAAATCATTTGCTTGGGAAATATTTTTGATAAATAGCAAGTAAAAAGGCGTTAAGTTCGGCCGGGCTGATTTTCGGGTATATCTGTAAATCCCATTTCGTCACAATTCGGTGAAAATTGGTTAAGTTAAGCACCCAATTTCTGCATGGACATTAAGTGGTCTAATAAATATAAGTGACTGTTGAATTTTGCATTACAAATTTCAGCGAAATCGGTTAAAAAATTAAAACTCCTATGGGCTTCAGACCTTTTTTAGGCAGATCGCTCTGTATGGAAGCTATATCTAATTATTGTCCAATACAAACCATACTTGGGATGGACATCTGAAGACCTAAAACTACCCACCGTTTCAAATTTCAACGAAATCGGGTAATAAATACAGCTTTTATGGGCTTCAGACCCTTTATCAGGAGATCGGTCTATATGGCAGCCATATTAAAATATGGACCGATCTAATCCATATTTTGGTCAGATGTCGGAAGGCTTAAAATACTTCACTGTTGCAAATTTCAGCGAAATCATGTAATAAACAAAGCATTTATGGGCTTCAGACCCTTTATCAGGAGATCGGTCTATATGGCAGCTAGATCTAAATATAGTCCGATCGAAACCATATTTAAAGCAAATATTGGGAGGCTTAAAATTACCCACTGTTTCAAATTTCAGCGAAATTGGATAAAAAATAAAGCTTTTATGGGCTTCAGACACTTTATCTGGAGATCGGTCTATATGGCAGCTATATCTAAATATAGTCCGATCTGAACCATATTTAAGGCGTATGTTGGGAGGATTAAAATAACCCACTGTTTCGAATTTCAGCGAAATCGGTTAAAAAATAAAGCTTTTTAGGGCTTCAGACTCTTTATCTGGAGATCGGTCTATATGGCAGCTATATCTAAATATAGTCCGATCTGAACCATATTTAAGGCGAATGTTGGGAGGATTAAAACTGCGCACAATTTCAAATTTCAGCGAAATTGGATAAAAAATAAAGCTTTTATGGGCTTCTGACACTTTATCTGGAGATCGGTCTATATGGCAGCTATATCTAAATATAGTCCAATCTGAACCATATCTAAGGTGAATGTTGGGAGGATTAAACTAACCCACTGTTTCGAATTTCAGCGAAATTGGATAAAAAATAAAGCTTTTATGGGCTTCTGACACTTTATCTGGAGATCGGTCTATATGGCAGCTATATCTAAATATAGTCCGATCTGAACCATATTTAAGACGAATGTTGGGAGGATTAAAACTGCGCACAATTTCAAATTTCAGCGAAATTGGATAAAAAATAAAGCTTTTATGGGCTTCAGACACTTTATCTGGAGATCGGTCTATATGGCAGCTATATCTAAATATAGTCCGATCTGAACCATATTTAAGGCGAATGTTGGGAGGATTAAAACTGCGCACAATTTCAAATTTCAGCGAAATTGGATAAAAAATAAAGCTTTTATGGGCTTCAGACACTTTATCTGGAGATCGGTCTATATGGCAGCTATATCTAAATATAGTCCGATCTGAACCATATTTAAGGCGTATGTTGGGAGGATTAAAATAACCCACAATTTCAAATTTCAGCGAAATCGGTTAAAAAATAAAGCTTTTATGGGCTTTAGACCCTCTATCGGGAGATCGGTCTATATGGTAGCTATATGTAAATATAGTCCGATCTGAACCATATTTAAGGCGAATGTTGGGAGGATTAAAACTGCGCACAATTTCAAATTTCAGCGAAATTGGATAAAAAATAAAGCTTTTATGGGCTTCTGACACTTTATCTGGAGATCGGTCTATATGGCAGCTATATCTAAATATAGTCCAATCTGAACCATATCTAAGGTGAATGTTGGGAGGATTAAACTAACCCACTGTTTCGAATTTCAGCGAAATCGGTTAAATAATAAAGCTTTTATGGGCTTCAGACCCTTTATCGGGAGATCGGTCTATATAGCAGCTATAACTAAATATAGACCGATCTGTACCATATTTGGGCCGGATGTTGAAAGGCTTAAAACTGCGCACAATTTCAAATTTCAGCTAAATCGGATAAAAAGTAATGCCTTTATGGCCTTCAGACTCTTTATCGGGATATCGGTCTATATGGTAGCTAACTGTAACTATAGTCCGATATGATGTCGGGAGGCCTAAAACTACTCACTGTTTCAAATTTCAGCAAAATCGGGCATTTCGAGTCGTTTTCTGAAAAAATTCGAGCAATATTTATTTTAGGTTTTTTAAAGAAATTTTCATCTGCAAAACGCATAATCATTGCGCCATCTCTATTCGTTTTTATACCTTCCACCATAGGATGGGGGTATACAAATTTCGTCATTCTGTTCGTAGCTCCTCGCAATATTCGTCTAAGTTCCCGTAAAGTATATATACTCTTGATCGTCATGACATTTAAAGTCCATCTAGCCTTGTACGTCCGCCTTTCAGTCCGTCCGTCCTTCTGTCTGTCGAAAGCACTCTAACCCTCGAAGGAGTAAAACTAGCAGCTTGACATTTTGCACAAATACTTCTTATTAGTGTGGGTCGGTTGGGATTGTAAATGGACTGAATTGGTCCATGTATTGATATAGCTGCCATATAAACCGATCTGGGATCTTGACTTCTTAAGCCGCTAGGGGGCGCAATTCTGATCCGATTTGGCAGAAATTTTGCACACGATATTTTGTTATTATATCCAACAACTGTGCCAAGCATGGTTCAAATCGGTCCATAACCTGATATAGCTGCCATGTAAACCAATCTTGGGTCTTGACTTCTTGAGCTTCTAAAGGGCGCATCTCTTACCCGATTGGAATGAAATTTCGCACGACGGGTTTTGATATGATATCCACCAATTGTGTTGAGTATGGTTCAAATCGGTTCATAACCTGATATAGCTGCCATATAAACCGATCTGGGGTCTTGACTTCTTGAGCCTCTAGAGTGCGCAATTCTTATCCGATTTTTCTGAAATTTTGCACAACGTATTTTGCCAAGTATGGTTTAAATCGTGCCAAGTATGGTTTAAATCGGTCCATAACCTGATATAGCTGCCATATAAACCGATCTTGGGTCTTGACTTCTTGAGCTTCTAGAGTGCGCAATTCTCATCCGATTGGAATAAAATTTTGCAAGACGTGTTTTGTTATGATATCCAACAACTGTGTTAAGTATGGTTCAAATCGGTTCATAACCTTATATAGCTGCCATATAAACCGATCTTGGGTCTTGACTTCTTGAGCCTCTAGAGTGCGCAATTCTCATCCGATTGGAATAAAATTTTGCAAGACGTGTTTTGTTATGATATCCAACAACTTTGTCAAGTATGGTTCAATTCGGTTCATAATCTGATATAGCTGCCATATAAACCGATCTTGGGTCTTGACTTCTTGAGCTTCTAGAGTGCGCCATTCTTATCCGATTTGAATGAATTTTGGCACGACGAGTTTTGTTAGGATATCCAACAACTGTGTCAAATAAGGTTCCAATCGGTTCATAACCTAATATAGCTGATATATAAACCGATCTGGGATTTTGACTTCTTGAGCCCCTAGAGGTCGCAACTATTATCCGATTTGCCTGAAATTTTGTTCGACGGATCCTCTCATGACCATCAACATACGTGTTTATTATGGTCTGAATCAGTCTGTAGCCTAATACAGCTCCCATATAAATCGATCTGTCTATTTTACTTCTTGAGCCCCCAAAAGGGCGCAATTCTTATTCGAATTGGCTGATATTTTACACAGATCTCCAACATATAATTTAATTGTGGTCCAAACCATATCCTTTATATCGCTCTGATAGCAGACCAAATCTTTTCTAAATCCTTTTTTGACTAAGAAGTGATGCCGTTAGAAGAACTCGACAAATGCGATCCGTGGTGGAGGGTATATAAGATTCGGCCAGGCCGAACTTAGCACGCTTTTACTTGTTTCTAGACTGCCATGGCGATCTCTTGTCCGAGTTCTAGTAAAAATATAGTGCCACCTCACACCTCATAACATTAATTAAGGACATCATATACAGCTGCTTTTCATAAACCCTTCTCTGTCACTAGCAGTCTCTTAGAAGAATTTTTTCCTATTAATATATAAAAATTCTTAAAATACGTTACAAAACTTTCAAATCGAAACCCATTGTAACTGTCAGTTGCCCTAAAAAAATGCGCCATACATCAAAGTACTAAGCTCATTGAAATTTCAATGTCATCCTCTTAACGTTTATGTATTGCAAAAAAAAAAAATCGAATGCATTGCGAAAAAAAAGTTCCCACGATCGCTCATCTTCTTCCACATCCCAATGTCTGGACTATCTAATCAATATTCATAATAAACGCGCAGAAAATACGTTACATTTCCATATCGGAGAGACACCAAGACAATTGAGTCGAGGCGCATCATTTGCCAAATGACAATAAGAATCCTTTTCTAAGGTCATGCATGGATATTTTATTGTGGCAAAAATCCTTTTTGGCAAACCCAAGCTAAGCTTGCCAAATTCATACATCATCCTGCTTGAAGGGGTTAAAGAGGAAGAGCAAATCATTTGAATTTTTGCATGCAAAAATTCGATGATCAAATTCGACGACGACGACGACGACGACGACAACAACAACAACAACAGCGACCAAGGCATAGAGGATAGCAGGAGTTTGGCAATCTATTATCCTTGATTGCATCTTCTGTTTATCTAATGTCTTTAAATTAATAAAGGAATGAGCTGCAACAACATCAAACAGATCGAAGAAGAAGATGTGCTCGAAACATCACAACAACAACAACACCAAGCATTGGCATAGAGTTATCCTTTGATTTGAAGGAAAATTTCCATGGGAACAAAAATTTAAATTTTTAACCCCTTTCGCTGGCATTTGGGTCCCTTTGTTTGCCAAGGCGAATCGAGCGAAGCAGCAAAGCTTGAGAAAATTCAAATGCGTATGCAAAAAAGGTTACTTATTACGCAAATCAACCCCCTTTTGACAACGTCGTCTTTTTTTGGTCCTTTACGCTTTCCTTAGGATGATCTGCCGAGAAGGAGAAAGACAAACACCTTCCCTTATTTGAATACTCATCTTCAGAGCATCAGAAACGCATTTCGCATTCACCAAATCTGCGCATGTGCGCCTAGGTGAGTGCAAAATTTAATTATCATAGACCAACATCGAAAAACAACCCCCAAAGAGAACCAGGCAAGGAAAAAAGGACTCAAAGGGTTGATTTACCACAAAAAAGGAAGAAAGAAGCAAATGATCATCTAACGAAGACGATCCATGGCCACAAAGGAGATGTGTCATTTTGCCTCATTCATGCTATTCTCATGCAAATTTTCTTAAAATCGGAAACCGGAGCAACATACACACCAACGATCGTTTGGTCCTAGACCATAACACACACACACACACATGCATCACTGGAAAAGGTCTTTTGGGTTCAAAGATTTCCTTTGGAATGTTCCTTTGTTGGCATTGAACATGTCAGCAGCCCAACAAATGTAATCCCTTTTTTTGTTGCTTTGCTCCTCGCCTGTCCTACGGAAATCGTTGCCTAATGGGGTGAAAGTTGAGGCCCAAGAAATGCTAAACCCCTCACGTGTTCCTTCCGCCCAAAGGAGCGATGGAAGAAAGGTCTGCAATTTTTTTTTTCTGTGTGTCGTTCAAGAAAACCTACAAATGATCGTCGAGCAAAGGGCGCAACCTTACTCCCTGCTTTTGGCGAATGTGGCAATTTTCGCCATAAGGATTAACTGATTTGTGACAGCCTCCTTGATTATGGGGTGATATGCAAATTTCCTTATTTTTCGCAATTTCGGAAAATTTGCATAGGCAATGTTGCAGAAATTTGCATTAACGATCGCGCATTGATTGGTAATTTATGCACAAAATACTTTAACCTTTAACATGGGCTGCCTGGCACCCATCTATGGCAAGCGAATGCCTAGACAGCAAGTAAAGGGTGCAACAATGCCTTGGCGAATTTTTTGCGTTGATGTTTTCTTTTAATTTATTCATAATCTTCTAGGGCAAATCTTAAATTTCGCTATGGCGTAACAAAGAAATTCGTTATTTTTTTTTTTATTTGATTATTAAGAAGAAGGTCACCCAAACAAAGGCGGAAATTTGCGTACGCCTTTCTTTGCACATTGCGCATGCGTGCGAACACATGTTTCGGTTTTATAGGAAAACGAAAGGCTTTTCTCTTGGTTGGTATAGGCAAAAAGGGGTTTTCATCAAACTTTAATTTATTGCGCAGATTTGTTTTTCCATTCACAGGCTTTTCATGTAGTCTATATCCGGTTTTAGGTTTGTCCTAGGAATATAGGGCAAGAATAATAAGAACTTTCTCTTGCGTAAGATTTATTTCTTGAGGAAGTTGATATGCAAAAAAATTCGCTGTTGGGAAATATAAGGGTGAAATATTAAACAAGTGAAAAGGCGTTAAGTTCGGCCGGGCCGAACTTTGGATACCCACCACCTCGGGTATATATGTAAACCACCTTTCATCAAAATTCGGTGAAAATTTCATACCTTATACTCATATACCTCATACCGATCTGAACTATATACGACACGGATGTCGAAAACTGAACATAAGTCACTGTGTCAAATTTCAGTGAAATCGGATTCTAAATGCGCCTTTTATGGGGCCAAGACTTTAAATCGAGATATCGGTCTACATGGCAGCTATATCAATATCTGGACCGATTTGGGCCAAGTTGCATAAACATGTCGAAGATCCTAAGACAAAGCACTGTCCCAAATTTCGGCGAAATCGGACAATAAATGCCTCTTTTATGGGCCCTAAACCTTAAATCCAGAGATCGGTCTATATGGCAGCTATATTCAAATCTGGACTGATCTGGGCAAAATTGAAGAAGGACGTCGAAGAGCCTAACCAAACTCACTGTCTCAAATTTCAGCGACATCGGACAATAAATGCGTCTTTTATGGCCCCAAAACCTAAAACCTAGATATCGGTCTATATGGCAGCTATATCCAAATCTGGACCGATCTGTGCGATATTGCAGAAGTATGTCAAGGGGCTTAACTTAACTCACTGTTCCAAATTTCGGGGATATCGGGCAATAAATGAGCATTTTATGGGCCCAAAACCATAAATCAAGAAATCGGTCTATATGGCAGCTATATCCAAATTTGAACCGATCTGAACCAAATTGAAGAAATATGTCAAAGGGCCTAACACAACTCACTGTCCAAAATTTCAGCGAAATCGGACGATAAATGTGTCTTTTATGGGTCTTACACCATAAATCGGAGGATCGATCTATATGGCAGCTATATCCAAATCTGGACCGATCTGAGCCAAATTAACGAGGGATGTCGATGGGCCTCACACAATTTACTGCCCCGAATTTCATCAAAATCGGATAATAAATGTGGCTTTTGTGGGCCTAAGACCCTAAATCGGCGGATCGGTCTATATGGCAGCTATATCCAAATCTGAGCCGATCAGGGCGAAATTGAAGAAATATGTCGAAGGGCCTAGGACAACTCACTGTCCCAAATTTCAGCAAAATCGGATAATAAATGTGGCTGTTATGGGCCTAAGACCCTAAATCGGAGGATCGGTCTATATGGCAGCTATATGCAAATCTGAACCGATCTGAAACAAATTAACGAAGGATGTCAAAGAGCCTAACACAACTGACTGTCCCAAGTTTCAGCAAAATCAGATAATAAATGTGGCTTTAATGGGCCTAAGACCCTAAATCGGCGGATCGGTCTATATAGCAGCTATATCCAAATCTGAACCGATCTGAAACAAATTAACGAAGGACGTCGAAGAGCCTAACACAACTCACTGTCCCAAGTTTGAGCAAAATCGGATGATAAATGTGGCTTTAATGGCCCTAAGACTCTAACTCGGAGAACCGGTCTATATGGCAGCTATATTGAAATCTGATCCGATCTGAAACAAATTAACGAAGGATGTCGAAGAGCCTAACACAACTCACTGTCCCAAGTTTCAGCAAAATTGGATAATAAGTGTGGATTTTATGGGCCCAAGACCCTAAATCGGGGGATCGGTCTATATGGCAGCTATATCCAAATCTAAGCCGATCAGGGCGAAATTGAAGAAGTATGTCGAAGGGCCTAGGACAACTCTCTGTCCCAAATTTCAGCCAAATCGGATAATAAATGTGGCTTTTATGGGCCTAAGACCCTACATCTGCGGATCGGTCTATATGGGGGCTATATGAAGGTATAGTCCGATATAGCCCATCTTCGAACTTAACCTGCTTATGGACAAAAAAAAGAATCTGTGCAAAATTTCATCTCAATATCTCTATTTTTAAAGACTGTCAACAGACGGACGGAGAGGTGGTCCCCCAGATTCTTGGCCCTAAAAAAATATCAGCATCGTGCTCTTCTTTGAAATACCATTTATTTAACCCCATATTGCCATTGCCTTAAGAGGAGTTTACAGGATGAGGCGTCCCCCAAACACATGGCCCCAAAATAGGTTATCCAACTCGTTTTCTAATCTCAAATACCTTTCATTTGAGCCACATATTGGCATGGTCGAAAAATGTTTTCCCTTTGGGGGTGTTTTGGGAAATGGGTGATGCCCTAAATACATATCAACTTCGTATTCTTCTCCCAAATACCTTTATTTGAGCCTCATATTGCGATGGTCAGTAAAAAATTGCTGTTTGGGGGTATTTTAGGAAAGGGGTAGACCCCCAGAAAATTGGACCCGAAAATGGGTATCAATTCTTGCTCTACCCCCCAATACCTTTCATTGGAGTCCCACAATGACATGGTCGGTAAATATGCTCTATTAAGGGGTGTTTTGGGGATTGGGGTGGTCTCCCTAACACTTGGTCCGACATTTGGATATCAGATACGTCTTCTTATCCTAAATATCTTTCATTTGAGTCCCATATTGTCGTGATTGGTCTAATTATATGTTTGGTAGGTTTTAAGGAGGGGCGGCCCCCCTAGGTACCCTATCCGAACACTAAGCTCGGAAAATTGATCACCAACGTGCTCTATTGTCATATAACTATATATCATTTATTTGAAGCCCATATTGCCATTGGCCTCAAAAATTGGGTATTAAATTCGTTTTCTAATCTCATTGAAACTCCTTATTGCAAAAGTCACCAAATATGTCCGGTTTGGGGTATTGGCCCTAAAAACTCTCTTTAAGACCCAAATTGTCTTGGTGAGCAAATATGTCCTATTTGGGGGTTGTTATGGTGGTGGGACGTCCTCTAATGTTGATATCAGATACGTGGTCTACTCCCACATAGCTTTAATTTGAGCCTCATATTTCCATGTCGGCAAACATGACCGTCTTGGGGGGTGTTTTGGGGGATCGGCTGCCACTCAGTGAGTTGGCCTTGAAAATATATACCGGATTCGTTTTCCACTCTAAAAACCCTCTTATTTGAGCCTCATATTGCAATGGTCAGAAAATACTTACTATTTGGGTGGTGTTGTGGGGGTGGCGATGCCCCATAGATACTTTTCGCTAATATTGATATCAAATTCGTGCTTTACTCCCAAAGACCTTTCATTTGAGCCCCAAATTCCTATGGTCGTAAATTTGTCCACTTTGGGGGATGTTTTTGGTGAGAGGCGGCCCCCCAAACACTTGGTCCCATATTTGGATATCAAATTCGTATTCTACTCCCAAAGACCTGTTATTTGAGCCCCATATTGCTATGGTCGTAAATTTGTTCCCTTGGGGGTATGTTTTTGGTGAGAGGCTGCCCCCCAAACACTTGATCCCATATTTAGATATCAAATTCGTATTCAATTCACAAATACCTTTTATTTGAGTCGCATATTGCCATGGTCGGTAAATATGTCCGATTTAGGGGCGTTTTGGGGCTTGGGGTGGTCCCCCCAGCACTTGGTCCGACAATTGGATATCAGTAACGTTTTCTTATCCTAAATACCTTTCATTTGAGTCCCATATTGTCGTGATTGATCAAAATATATGTTTGGTAGGTTTTAGGGTGGGGCAGCCCCCCTAGGTACCCCATCCGAAATTTGGATACCAAATTTTTATTTTTAGGATACTAAATGAGAGCACACAAAATTTGGCTTAAATCGCACCACCCATCTCCGAGATCTGGCGTTTCTGAAAATTAGGGTAAAGGGGAGGGTCCGTCCCCCCTTCAGATATCAAAAAATTTAGTACCCTATTTTCACCACGGAGTCATTATGCGCCATCTGTGAAAATTTCAAGAAAATCGGTTCAGCCGTTTCGGAGTCTATAAGGAACACACAAAGATACAAACAAACACAAATTGATTTTTATGCCCTCCACCATAAGATGGGGGGTATACTAATTTCGTCATTCTGTTTGTAACCACTCGAAATATTCGTCTGAGACCCCATAAAGTATATACATTCGTGATCGTCGCGACATTTTATGTCGATCAAGCCATATCCGTCCGTCTGTCGGTCGAAAGCACGCTAACTTCCGAAGGAGTAAAGCTAGCCACTTGAAATTTTGCACAAATACTTCTTATTAGTGTAGGTCGGTTGGTATTATAAATGGGCCATATCGGTCCATGTTTTGATACAGCTGCCATATAAACCGATCTTGGGTCTTGAATTCTTGAGCCTCTAGAGGGCGCAATTCTCATCCGCTTGGAATGAAAATTTACACGACGAGTTTTGTTATGATATCCAACAACTGTGTCAATTATTGGTTCAAATCGGTCCATAACCTGATATAGCTACCATATAAACCGATCTTGGGTCTTGACTTCTTGAACCTCTAGAGGGCGCAATTCTTTTCCGACTGGAATGAAATTTTTTCACGACGTCTTTTGTTGTGATATTCAACAACTGTGTCAAGTATTGGTTCAAATCGGTCCATAACCTGATATAGCTACCATATAAATCGATCTTGGGTCTTGGGAGCCCCTAGAGGGCGCAATTCTTATCCGATTTGGCTGAAATTTTGCACAAAGTATTTTGTTATGATATCCAACAACTTTGTCAAGTACGATTCAAATCGGTCCATGTTTTGATATAGCTGCCATATAAACCGATCTTGGGTCTTGACTTCTTGAGCCCCTAGAGGGCGCAATTCTTATCCGATTGGAATGAAATTTTGCACGACGTGTTATGTTATGATATACAAAAACTGTCTCAAGTATGGTTCAAATCGGTTCATAACCTTATATAGCTGCCATATAAACCGATCTTGGGTCTTGACTTCTTGAGCCTCTAGAGAGCGCTATTCTTATTCGATTGGAATGAAATTTTGCACGACGTGTTTTGCTATGATATCCTACAACTTTGCCAAGTATGGTACGAATCGGTTCATAACCTGATATAGCTGCCATATAAACCGATCTTGGGTCTTGACTTCTTGAGCCTCTAGAGAGCGCAATTCTTATCCGATTGGAATGAAATTTTACACGGCGTGCTTCGCTATGATTTTCAACAACTGTGCCAAGTATGGTTCAAATCGTTTCATAACCTGATATAGCTGTCATATAAACCGGTCTAGGATCTTGACTTCTTGAGCCTCTAGAGGGCGCAATTCTCATCCGACTGGAGTGAAATTTTGCACGACGGATTCTCTCATGACCATCAACATCCGTGTTTATTATGGTCTGAATCGGTCTATAGCCCGATACAGCTCCCATATAAATCGATCTCTCTATTTTACTTATTGAGCCCCCAAAGGGCGCAATTCTTATTCAAATTGGCTGACAATTTACACAGGTTTCCAACATTTAATTGTGGTCCAAACCGGACCATATCTTGATATCGCTCTAATAGCAGAGCAAATCTTTTCTTATATCCTGTTTTGCCTAAGAAGAGATGCCGGGAAAAGAACTCGACAAATGCGATCCATGGTGGAGGGTATATAAGATTCGGCCCGGCCGAACTTACCACGCTTTTACTTGTTACTACCTATCTTGGGATAGGCCTAAAGTCGATTAGAGTTGGTGGCAAAGAAAAGGAAATAAACTTTTAATCACTTTATAAATAATGTCGAAATTGAACATTTCATAAATCAATTGTTGCTAATGCGATTTTACCATAGCTCCATGTATCCGTGTGGGAACGTGTGTATTTGCGAAATTTTCGAATTTCCTCCAATGACAAATGTTTCCTGTTTAACCCTTGCCCCTGGAGATTCCTTAGACACCAGAGTAAAGTCATTCTAACAACACATGAGAGGACACAAAGACAATACAAAAATTATTTAAACAAAAGCACCCACACACAAAGAAAGCAAAAACAAACACCAATTCAATCTGCGATGAATTTGGTGAACGTGAGTTATGAGTGCGGTTGCAGTTTTCCATGTTGTGGAGGATGTGCTGCCGAATTCAATGGAAGGAAGAATCATGGTGGTGGTGGCGGTGGCGGTGGCGATGTGATGGTGGTGGATGTATGCGCGAACCTTTTATTAATCACACGACTCATCTTAGAATCCTGGATAAACATTGATTTTGCGTTCCTTGCTCTTTCGCAGCGTTCAATGTTGGAGTTGTTGCAAACAAAAGAGTTGAGTGAGTGCTGCGAGTTAAAAGTCAAATAAAGGCAACAAAAGCAAATAATAATTTAAAAAAAAGGTTGTCTCTCTCTCCGCTGGCTGACTGACAGCCCGACTGTTTCTGCATTAGTCCTGACCTCCGTTGTGGTGTGCTTTCCTGCTGCCATCCTTGCACCTTCCTGCTCTGCCCATTGGAATGGTTTGTTTGAATGTTGAAGCTTATTAAACAACAATACAACATAGCGACATTGCTTGATTTCCCCCGCAATTTTACTGCACACCCTCGTCGCCGACAATAACAAATCAAGGCAAAAATTTTGTTTGTAAGGGGAAACGGAAACTGTTTATAAGAATATGAATTGTTATAATTTGAGGTTTGGCAGAGCAACATTGAACAGCGCAGCCAGAAAATGAATCAAAAACAAGTAAGAGCGTGCTAAGTTCGGCCGGGCCGAATCTTATATACCCTCCACCATAGCATTTGTCAAGTTTTTTGTGTGGTATCTCTTTTTAGGCAAACAAACAAAAAATATTTAGAATAGAATATGGAGTTATAGTCCGATTCGGACCATAAGTAAATTGAATGTTGAAGATCATAGTCGAAGTCATTGGGTAACATTTCAATCCATTCGGATAAGAATTGCGCCTTGTAGGGGCTCAAGAAGCATATTCGGGAGATCGGTTTATGGGGGAGCTGTATTAGGCTATAGATCGATAAGGACCATATTGAACATGTATGTTGAAGACCGTTGTACAAAATTTCAGCCAAATCGGATAAAAATTGCGCCCTCTAGTGGTTCAAAAAGTCAAGATCCCAGATCGGTTTATATGGCAACTATATCAGGTTATAGACCGATTTGATCCATATTTATTGCAGTTGTTGGAAGTAATAAAAAAATGCGTCATGCTAAATTTCAGCCAAATCGGATAAGAATTGCGCCCTCTAGTGGCTAAAGAAGTCAAGACCCAAGATCGGTTTCTATGGCAGCTATATCAGGTTATAGACCGATTTAAACCATATATAACACAGTTGTTGGAAGTTTCAACAAACAACTTCATGCTAAATTTCAGCCAAATCGGATGAGAATTGCGCCCTCTAGCGGTTAAAGAAGTCAAGATCCAACATCGGTTTATATGGCAGCTATATCAGGCTATAAACCGATTTAAATTATATTTAGCACAGTTGTTGGAAGTCTCAGCGAACAACTTCATGCTAAATTTGAGCCAAATCGGATAAGAATTGCGCCCTCTAGTGGCTAAAGAAGTCAAGACCCAAGATCGGTTTCTATGGCAGCTATATCAGGTTATAGACCGATTTGATTCATATTTAATGCAGCTGTTGGAAGTCATAACAAAATACATCTTGCTAAATTTCAGCCAAATCGGATAAGAATTGCGCCCTCTAGCGGTTCAAGAAGTCAAGATCCCAGATCGGTCTATATGGCAGTTACATCAGGCATTTGTTGGAAGTTATGACAAAACACTTCGTGGAAAATTTCAGCCAAATCGGATGAGAATTGCGCCCTCTAGTGGCTAAAGAAGTCAAGACCCAAGATCGGTTTATATAGCAGCTATATCAGGCTATAGACCGATTTAAACCATATTTAGCACAGTTGTTGCAAGTCTCAACAAACAACTCCATGCTAAATTTCAGCCAAATCGGATGAGAATTGCGCCCTCTAGCGGTTAAAGAAGTCAAGATCCAACATCGGTTTATACGGCAGCTATATCAGGCTACAGACCGATTTAAACCATATTTAGCACAGTTGTTGGAAGTCTCAGCGAACAACTTCATGCTAAATTTCAGCCAAATCGTACAAGAATTGCGCCCTCTAGTGGCTCAAGCAATCAAAACCCAAGATCGGTTTATATGGCAGCTATACCAGGTTATAGACTGATTTTATCCATATTTATTGCAGTTGTTGGAAGTCATAAAAAAATGCGTCATGCTAAATTTCAGCCAAATCGGATGAGAATTGCGCCCTCTAGCGGTTAAAGAAGTCAAGATCCAACATCGGTTTATATGGCCGCTATATCAGGTTATAGACCGATTTAAACCATATTTAGCACAGTTGTTGGAAGTCTCAGCGAACAACTTCATGCTAAATTTCAGCCAAAACGGATATGAATTGCGCCCTCTAGCGGTTAAAGAAGTCAAGATCCAAGATGGGTTTAAAATGACAGCTATACAAGGCCAAGATCGGATTATATGGCAGCTATATCAGGTTATAGACCGATTTGATCCACATTTATTGCAGTTGTTGGAAGTCAAAATACATCGTGCAAAATTTCAGCCAAATAGGATAAGAATTGCGCCCTCTAGAGGCTCAAGAAGTCCAGACCCAAGATCGGTTTATATGGCAGCTATATCAAAACATGGACCGATATGGCCCATTTACAATACCAACCGACCTACGCCAATGAGAGGTATTAGTGCAAAATTTCAAGCGGCTAGCTTTACTGTTTCGGAAGGTTGCGTGCTTTCGACAAACGGACGGACGGACAGACGGAGGGACAGACGGATGGACAGACGGACGGACAGACAGAGAGACGGACGGACGAACAGACGGCCGAACATGGCTACATCGACTCAAAATGTAAAGACGACCTGACGGGTTCTTGGATCCGTATTTCGAGGTGTTACAAACGGAATGACGGAATTAGTATACCCCCGCTACTATGGTGTAGGGTATAAAAGAAAGAAAAACATTTGCAGGTTGCTGCTTTCCAAAATCATTCACTCATTGTTTCTGAAAATCCTAAATCTGCTTGCCAAGGAGTGGAGTGGAGCATGATGTATGAAAAGTTTATATTGTTTGTGGGGGGGGAGGGGTAGGGGTTTCGGCTGTGTTGATTTGTTTACATGGCTGATTTACGACAGATTCTCTTCGAATAATGAACTTCCAAATGCTGAGTATATGAAGAAAAAGTAGCAGCAGTGGCAGTGGCGGCAAAAACTTGAACATTTTGGAGGGTGTTCGCCATGCTTAAGCGTTGTCCTTGATTGGTTCTGGTGAAAGGATTAAAATTAATGTAATTAAATGTTATATTTATTTAACCGATGATGTTGGTGGTTGCTTGCTTGGCTTTGCTTGAAAATTTTCTTTGCCCTAAAAGTTACTTAGCGCGAGAGAGAGAGAGGGGGTTCATTATATCTGACAGCAAATCACAGAAACATGGTCATCACAAATACACAGCGAATGATTACAAATCTTAACTTTTGCTGGAAATCCTTTTTTCGTTTATACTTCTAGGAAATAGCATTCCGAAGTACAAATGTTTCAACGGTATTGGGCGTTTTGTGTATAGAGTCAATAGTGAAAAAATTTAAAGGATGAAGAGGAAAGGATCGATGGAGAGCAATAACATTAGCATAAGGTAAAAAACCAACTGAAACAATTACAAATTTATAAATCCCTCTACCACAGTAGTGGTGTAGATAAGAAATTTACCCCCTAATGGGTAAAAAATACTGTTTGGCTTCAATGTGAAGCAGTTTGGAAATATGGGATATAACATTTACAACTTGATGTCATAATCGAATTCTCCAGTTAATCGATCGACTTAAATGGGAGCTATATAAAGTTATTGATTGTCTGAAAACTTACAACACAAGGGTCGGTTACTTTACATCATAAGGGGCAGATGGTTGACTCTGCTCTTCATGATGTTGGAGGCTACATCGAGGGAGACTTCACTATGGCGGCCTTCTTGGACATCCAAAGGACCTTTAATAACTTTAAGAAATAATCCATACGTGGTGGTCTGGTGGATACAAAGGACCCCCCTTTTTTGGTAAATTGGATTTATACAGATTTTCAATGCATTACCTGTGGTCCTTTGAATTTTGTGACCAGAGAAACTCTATAAGGAATCGTTTTATCTCCTCTATTGTGGCTTCTAGTAAAAAATCGAATTCTGTGTCTTTTTTTAGTGGTAGGGGGTGAACATAGTTGCCTACCCACCACCGCCGAAGGAAGGGGGTAAATTCATTTTGTCATTCCCTTGGCAACACATTCAAATATCCGTTTCCGACCATATAAAGCATATATATTCTGGATCATATATATATATATATATATATATATATATATATATATATATATATATATATAGAGAGAGAGAGAGAGATATTGAGCTGAAACCTTGCACCGATTCTTTTTATACCCACCACCTAAGGAAGGGGGTAAATTCATTTTGTCATTCCCTTGGCAACACATCCAAATATCCATATCCGACCCTATAAAGTATATATATTCTTGATCAGCGTAAAAATCTCTGACGATCCAGCCATGTCCGTCCTTCTGTCCGTCCGTCTGTTGAAATCACGCTACAGTCTTTAAAAATAGAGATATTGAAATGAAACTTTGCACAGATTGATTTTTTTGTCCATTAGCGGGTTAAGTTAGATGATGGGTTATATCAGACTATATCTTGATATAGCCCCCATATAGACCGATCCACCAATTTAGGGTCTTTGGCCCATAAAAGCCACATTTATTAACCGATTTTACTGAAATTTGGGACAGTGTTTTGTGTTAGGCCCTTCGACATCCTTCGTCAATTTGGCACAGATCGGTTCAGATTCTGATATAGCTGCCATATAGACTGATCCTTCGATTTAGGGTTTTGAGCCCATAAAAGCCATATTTATTAACCGATTTTGCTGAAATTTGGGACTGTGAGTTGTGCTAGGCCCTTCAATATCCTTCTTCAAGTTGGCCCAGATCGGTTCAGATTTGGATATAGCTGCCATATAGACCGATCATCCGATTTAGGGTCTTAGGCCCATAAAAGCCGCATATATTATCCGATTTTGCTGAAATTTGGGACAGTAAGTTAAGTTAGGCTCTTCGACATCCTTCTTCGATTTGGCTCAGATCGGTTCAGATTTTAATATAGCTGCCATATAGACCGATCGCCCGATTTAGGGTCTTAGGCCCATAAAAGCCACATTTATTATCCGATTTTGCTGAAATTTGAGACAGTGAGTTGTGTTAGGCCCTTTGACACCTTTTCTTATTTGGCTCAGATCGGTCCAGACTTTGATATAGCTGCCATATAGACCGATCCACCGATTTAGGGTCTTAGGCCCATAAATGCCAAATTTATTATCCGATTTTGCTCAAATTCGGGACAATGACTTGTGTTAGGCCCTTCCATATCCTTTTCTAATTTGGCCAAGATAGCTCCAGATTTGGATATAGTTGCCATATAAACCGATCCACCGATTTAGGATCTAAGGCCCATAAAAGCCGCATTTATTATCCGATTTTGCTGAAATTTGGGATAGTGAGTTGTGTTAGGCCCTTTGACACCTTTCTTTGATTTGGCCTAGATCGGTCCAGATTTTGATATAGCTGTCATATAGACCTATCCTCCCATTTGGGGTCTAAGGCCCCTAAAAGCCACATTTTTTATCCGATTTTGCTGAAATTTGGGACAGTGAGATTTGTTATTTCCTTCGACATCCTTCTTCAATTTGTATCAGATCGGTTCAGATTCTGATATAGCCGCCATATAGACCGATCTTTCGATGTAGGGTCTCAAGCCCATAAAAGCCACATTTGTGATCCAATTTTTCTGAAATTTTTGACAATGAGTTGTGTTAGGCCCTTTGATACCTTTCTTTGATTTGGCCTAGATCGATTGAGATTTTGATATAGCTGTCATATAGACCGATCTCTCGACTTGGGGTCTTAGGCCCATAAAAGCCACATTTATTATCCGATTTTGCTGAAATTTGGGACAATGAGTTGTGTAAGGCCCTTCGACATCCTTCGTCAATTTGGCACAGATCGGTCCAGATTTGGATATAGCTGCCATATAGACCGATCCTTCGATTTAGGGTTTTGAGCCCATAAAAGTCACATTTATTAACCGATTTTGCTGAAATTTGGGACAGTGAGTTATGTATGGGCCTTCGATATCCTTTTTCAATTGTGATCAGATCGGTTCAGATTTTGATATAGCTGCCATATAGACGGATATGCGGATGTAGGGTCTTTGGCCCATAAAAGCCACATTTATTATCCGATTTTGCTGAAATTTGGGACAGTGAGTTGTGTTAGGCCCTTTGACACCTTTTCTTATTTGGCTCAGATCGGTCCAGACTTTGATATAGCTGCCATATAGACCGATCCACCGATTTAGGGTCTTAGGCCCATAAATGCCAAATTTATTATCCGATTTTGCTCAAATTCGGGACAATGACTTGTGTTAGGCCCTTCCATATCCTTTTCTAATTTGGCCAAGATAGCTCCAGATTTGGATATAGTTGCCATATAAACCGATCCACCGATTTAGGATCTAAGGCCCATAAAAGCCGCATTTATTATCCGATTTTGCTGAAATTTGGGATAGTGAGTTGTGTTAGGCCCTTTGACACCTTTCTTTGATTTGGCCTAGATCGGTCCAGATTTTGATATAGCTGTCATATAGACCTATCCTCCCATTTGGGGTCTAAGGCCCCTAAAAGCCACATTTTTTATCCGATTTTGCTGAAATTTGGGACAGTGAGATTTGTTATTTCCTTCGACATCCTTCTTCAATTTGTATCAGATCGGTTCAGATTCTGATATAGCTGCCATATAGACCGATCTTTCGATGTAGGGTCTCAAGCCCATAAAAGCCACATTTGTGATCCAATGCTGATGAAATTTGGGACAGTGAGTTGTGTTAGGCCCTTTGACACCTTTCTTTGATTTGGCCTAGATCGGTCCAGATTTTGATATAGCTGTCATATAGACCTATCCTCCCATTTGGGGTCTAAGGCCCCTAAAAGCCACATTTTTTATCCGATTTTGCTGAACTTTTTGACAGTGAGCTATGTTAGGCCCATCGACATTCTTCGTCAATTTGGCTCAGATCGGTTCAGATTTTGATATAGCTGTCATATAGACCGATCCTCCGATTTAGGGTCTTAGGCCCATAAAAGCCAAATTTATTATCCGATTTTGCTGAAATTTTAAACAGTGAGTTGTGTCAGCCCCTTCGACATCCTTCCTCAATTTGGCTCAGATCGGTCCAGATTTTGATATAGCTGGCATATAGACCGATCTGCGAATTTAGGGTTTTAGGCCCATAAAAGTCACATTTATTAACCGATCTTGCTGAAATTTGGGACAGTGAGCTAAGTGAGGCCCTTCAATATCCTTCTTCGAGTTGGTCCAGATCGGTCCAGATTTGGATATAGCTGCCATATAGACCGATCCTCCGATTTGGGGTCTTAGGCCCATAAAAGCCGCATATATTATCCGATTTTGCTGAAATTTGGGACAGAGAGTAGTGTTAGGCCCTTCGACATCCTTCTTTGATTTGGCCCAGATCGGTCCAGATTTTTATATAGCTGCCATACAGACCCATCTCTCGATTCAAGGTTTTTTGCCTCTAAAAGGCGCGTTTATTGACCGATGTCGCCCAAATTTGGGATTTGTCTTAGGCCCTTCGACATATTTCTTCAATTTGGCCCAGATCAATCCTTGTTTTGATATCGCTGCCATATAAACCGATCTTGAATCTTGACTTCTTGAGTCTCTACAGGGCGCAATTATTATCCGATCTGTCCAAAATTTAGCATGAAGTCTTGTTTTGACTTGAGATTTGGTTGACATTTTGCACAATAACTTCTGCTATGGTCTCCAATAATCACACCAAGTATGGTATGAAACGGTCAATTGCCTGATATGGCTCCAAAAGCATGGAATCTTGTATTCATTATTCATTGATTGCTTATGAAGGGATACTGGGTAAGCAGCTTGACAAATGCGATTCATGGTGGAGCGAACATAAAATTCGGGCACAATGGAGTGTCGCACTGCACCACGCCTTTCTGACTCGGCTATAAAAAGAATGCCCCTTATCATTGAGCTTAGAAACTTGAATTGGACTGCACTCATTGATATTTGCCCCTGTTCCTTAGTGGAATGTTCATGGGCAAAATTCGAATTTCTTACGAGCAAATGTCCGACAAGTTTTTGAGGCTAGTCCATGTATCATAGAAGAATTGTGTCTGTATTTGTTTTGTTAAATATTTTCATCAGTTTGTTCATATTGAGTTTAGATTTTCAAAGAATTTTCTCGAAAATGCTAAAGTTAAATGAATTCTCTGGGTTTTGTAATTTTTGTTTCATTTTTTAAATTCAACCGCTGTTTGCCATTGTCTGTTAACGAAAAATGTCACCATCAATTTCCTTACAGGTATAACAGGAATGAACCAAACCGCAACAAAATCCTTTTCATATCCCCATATACTATGAGCAATGGAATATTTGGTTGCCTTGCAGTATCGAGGGTTATCTGACAAAAGCTATTTGCATGTGTAAAATCATAAATAACCACTCTTAGGGATATCGTTTTAGGTTTTGTACAAAAAAGAACAACAAAATACAAAACCCACACAAAAGCAAACCACCTACACAAATAGAAGAAATACACAACAATTCGTATGAAAATGGAGATGGAAACTGCGAAAAAATAACGAAATATCCTTATAGCGACAAAAAGTTGCACACATACAAAAACATGAAAAGGGGTTTTGTAATAGCCACCATTTGAGAGTGAGCTAAGTCAAATTAAAAAAAAAAAAAACAAAAAAAAATAGAAAAATTCATCGCCTTGACTTGGACTTGATTCTATGGAAGAGCAAATATTGGGTTGCCCAAAAAGTAATTGCGGATTTTTTAAAAGAAAGTAAATGCATTTTTAATATAACTTAGAATGAACTTTAATCAAATATACTTTTTTTACACTTTTATTCTAAAGCAAGCTAAAAGTAACAGCTGATAACTGACAGAAGAAAGAATGCAATTACAGAGTCACAAGCTGTGAAAAAATTTGTCAATGCCGACTATATGAAAAATCCGCAATTACTTTTTGGGCAACCCAATACATTAAACTGTGTTGTTGTTGTTGTAGTAGCAGTGTGTGGTACACTGAGGCGGCAGCCCTTGCCGATGAAGGAATTCATCGGGTCAATCCGGTACATACATCCGGCTGCCATGGGATTGCTTGTGTTTCTTTGAATAGTGATTTTACCTCATGTTGACTTGGCACCTTTCATTATTAAGGTATCCTTGTACCCCTTTCGTGTTTTACTTAGCCCTGGCTTCCTTTCAAGTACTTCCGCATTTTAGCCTACAGGTTATGATTTGTTGAGAAGCATATCTTTTTATGGGAGAAAATTATATTTTTGTATAAATTCTCCAAAATTGAATGCCAAAAAATAGAATGTAGGGAAATATAATCGTCAATAATGGGAGTAAGGTGGGGGGGGGGACCCAACCCCATACAAAAAAGTATCCTTTAAACGGCAGTTAACTAAAAACTTTTAAAGCTAAAGTAGGTACTGTTGAATTTTATACCCTCCATCATAGGATGGAGGTATACTAATTACATCATTCTGTTTGTAACACTTCGAAATATTCGTCTAAGACCCCATAAAGTATATAAAGATAATCATGACACTTTAAGTCGAACTAGCCATGTCCGTCCGTCTGTCCATCCGTCTGTCTGTCGAAAGCTCGCAAACTTTCGAAGAAGTGATGTTAAGCGCTTGAAATTTTGCACAAAAAGTTTTTATTAGTGAAGGTTGGTTGGGATTGTAAATGGGCCAAATCGGTCCATGTTTTGATACAGCTGCCATATAAACCGAACTGGGATCTTGATATCTGAGCCTCTAGAGGGCACAATTCTTATCCGATTTGGCCGAATGTGGTGTTTTATTATGACTTCCAACAACTGTGCTGAGTATGGTTGAAATCGGTCTATAACCTGATATAGCTGTCATATAAACCGATCTGGGGTCTTGACTTCTTGAGCCACTAGAGGGCACAATTGTTACCCATTTACAATCCCAACCGATCTACACTAAAAAGAAGTGTTAATGAACAAGTAGGAAGGCGTTAAGTTCGGCCGGGCCGAACTTTGGATGCCCACCACCTCGGGTATATATGTGAACCACATTTCATCAAAATCCAGTGAAAAATGCATACCTTATGCTCCATAGCAGCTCTATAGATATCATCCGATTTGGACCAAATGCTTATAAGTACAAGTCATTGTTCAACCGAGAGATCGGTCTATATGGCAGCTATATCCAAAACTGGACCGATCTGAGCCAAATTGAAGACAAATATCGAAGGGCCCAACACAAGTCATTGTCCCAAATTTCGGCGACATCGGACAATAAATGCGCTTTTTATGGGCCCAAAACCTTAAATCGAGAGATCGGTCTATATGGCAGCTATATCCAAATCTGAACCGATCAGGGCCAAATAGAAGAAAGATGTCAAAGGGCTCAACGCAACTCACTGTCCCAAATTTCAGCAAAATCGGATAATAAATGTGGCTTTTATGGGCCTAAGACCATAAATCGGAGGATCGGTCATATGGCAGCTATATCCAAATCTGAACCGATCTAGGCCAAATTGACGAAGGATGTCGAAGGACTAAATGCAACTCACTGTCCGAAATTTCAACAAAATCGGATAATAAATGTGGCTTTTATGGGCCTAAGACCATAAATCGGAGGATCGGTCTATATGGCAGCTATATCCAAATTTGGACCGATCTGGGCCAAATTGACGAAGGATATCGAAGGGCTCCACGCAACTCACTGTCCCAAATTTCATCCAAATCGGATATAAAATGTGGCTTTTATGGGCCTAAGACCCAAAATCTGAGGATCGGTCTATATGGCAGCTATATCCAAATCTGAACCGATCTGGGCCAAATTGACGAAGAATGTTGAAGGGCCTTACACAACTCACTGTGCAAAATTTCAGCAAAATCGGATAATAAATGTGGCTTTTATGGGCCTAAGACCCTAAATCGGAGGATCGGTCTATATGGCAGCTATATCCAAATCTGGACCGATCTAAACCAAATTGACGGAGAATGTTAAAGGGCTTAACACAACTCACTGTGCCAAATTTGATCCAAATCGGATATAAAATGTGGCTTTTATGGGCCTAAGACCCAAAATCTGAGGATCGGTCTATATGGCAGCTATATCCAAATCTGGACCGATCTGAGCCAAATTGACAAAAGATGTCGAAGGGTCCAACGCAACTCACTGTCCCAAATTTCAGCAAAATCGGATAATAAATGTGGCTTTTATGGGCCTAAGACCCTAAATCGGCGGATCGGTCTATATGGGGGCTATAT
Source organism: Stomoxys calcitrans (assembly GCF_963082655.1). Taxonomy (NCBI): domain Eukaryota; kingdom Metazoa; phylum Arthropoda; class Insecta; order Diptera; family Muscidae; genus Stomoxys; species Stomoxys calcitrans. The sequence continues at coordinate 258,917,829 of NC_081552.1, read as the reverse complement.
TAAGATATAGTCCGATATAGCCCATCTTCGAACTTAACCTGCTTTTGGACAAAAAAAAGAATCTGTGCAAAATTTCAGATCAATATATCAATTTTTAAAGACTGTAGCGTGATTTCAACAGACAGACGGACAGTCGGACAGACGGACGGACATGTCTAGATGGTCTAAGATTTTTACGCTGATCAAGAATATATATACGTTATAGGGTCGGAAATGGATATTTCGATGTGTTGCAAACGGAATGACAAAATGAATATACCCCCATCCTTCGGTGGTGGGTATGACAATTTCAAGCGGCTGTATTTACTGCTTCGAAAGGTTGCGTGCTTTCGACAGTCGGACGGACGGACGGACGGACATGTCTCGATCGACTTGTCAATGTCAAGACCACCTGTCGGGTTCTTAGATGCATATTTCGAGGTGCTACAAACAGAATGACGAAATTTGTATACCCCCATCCTATGGTGGAGGGTATAATTACCCTTTGTTTGCTTTAACATATATGAAATCTTCCCCCACAACAGGGAAACAAATCTTTGAAGAATATTTCATAAATGATGCTAAGAATTTTCCAAATCGGCAAAACAAACCAGCTAAACGATCATTTACAAAAACAAAATATATGACAATCCTACACTTAAGACTCAGAATGAATGAATTTAACGCTAGACTACAACAGAGTCATTACATGAGCCATAATTAATATAATTGACACATTTTGGGGAACGGTTTGTAATTGAAAATGAAAATTCAATTGCAACAACAAACAAGGCAAACATTCATCGTTGTTACCTTTGAGGTGAAGAAACAAAGCCGAGACACACAAAAAAAAAAACCCTGAACAAAGCTAAAAACACTTCACTCTGTCTGTCATTTTGAGTTTTAAATGTAAAAAGCGCGCGCATGCTCTCTTTCTCAGAGGCAGACATAAAGACTGACACAGACGCAAATCCAGCAAAAAACACATGACTGCTAACGCAGACAGCCTTAGACTGGGACTTGGGACATAGAACGACGTGCAGTCTAGTCAAGCGTTGTGATCATGCCAAAATCACAAAACACACCTTGAAAACTGTCAAATTTTAGCACATATTTCCCCCCCCTCCCGTTCTACTCATCGTCACCGATATGTTGCAGTCTGTGCAGTCAAGTAATTTTAAACAGGGTCGAATAGTTTTTGTTTTGGGAAGAGGCCCCAAAGGATATGCATTAACACACAGCATATATAAATCAGATAAAGTTCTTCAGCTATAATTGGAACCCAAGTAGACCACAATCCCATGGCACCGGATTAACCCGATGAACCCTTTCATCGGGAAGGACTGCCGCCTCAGTTTACACTTTCGTCTTTTTTCGTTATGGGAGAGGCACCTCCCGGAGTGCCTTCTCCGCAAGCTTCTGATCCGTGCCGGGATTGAAAAGAACCCCGGACCCTGGTTCTTCTCGGTTTGCAAGAACCCCCTCCATCATCGGTCGGTGTCGGTGAGGTGTAAGGGGTGCATGAAGTGGGTACATTTCCGATCTTGCTCTGGCCTCATTTCACTACGGGAGTATAGTCATACTGGTTATATCGCAAGGTGCTGTACGAACATAGCCAGCAGTGGGTCACAAGCGTCGTCGTAATCGACTTCTGCGTCCTCGTCGTCGGACTATGTGACCCCCCCGCGACCTCTCCCGTACGACAATTTACGCAACGGCAGCATCCCAGCCCAAATATTGCCAGACCAGTGACGGGAAGCGTATCGTTTTTGCAGTTAAACTGCAACGGACTTCGTGGCAAGATCGATCAGATTGTGGACTTTATGAGTCGGAAGAGCATATTGGTCTCAGCGATCCAGGAGACAAAGCTGACCAACACTTGCAGCTTGCACAGTTGTCACGGTTACAACGTGCTACGTAAGGATGGCTCAAGGAATAGAGGTGGGGGATTGGCCTTCGTAGTACACCATTTCGTGCAATAAAGACCTATCTCGCCTGCGCATGGCGCTAATGACCCCTACATGGAATGCATTAGGATAGCAGTGAGGTCCGGTGCTGCCGAGATAGAGCTATACAGCGTGTACATACCGCCGGTTGATAGCTGTGTCCCGATTAATGGCCAGGCTTGCAACCCCCACATAAGTGGGTTGCTATCTGGCCATAATCGTCTGGTTCTGGGGGATTTTAATGCGCATCACACGTCTTGGCATTCCCCCCCCTGGGTAACGACCAGCGTGGCAGAGCAGATTGAAAGCTCCACGTTTTGCACGGTGAATGAGGATGCCCCCACTAGGGTTACGACGAGGTGCAGCAGCTCGCCAGACATCTCCATTGCATGCCCTGATCTCCTGAGTGACGTATACTGGCAAGCCGCCATCTCTTTTGCGTTAGACCACCCGACTTCTTAACCTCTGAGCGTCGGATGTTTATCAATCATAAGTAGGCCGAGTGGACTGGCTTCAGAGAGTATAGCAATCGCCGCTTCAGTGAACTGCCACCCCCCTCTGATGTGCTAGTGGCCGTGGGGAAATTCCGAGACATCATTAACGCAGCAGCCGCTCGCTTTATACCAGCCGATCAAATACCCCAAGTGCGGCCCAATTTCCCGGCACAAGCGGTGGTACTCGCAGACTAGCGTGATGGGATTCGTGGTATGGACCTCGCTAACTCCAGAATCAGCGAGCTGAATCTGGAAATAAATAGGATAGTCAACGAACATAAGCGGAATTTGTGGCTGGAACATTTGGAGCAATGTAACTTAGGCACCGGTGTAGGCAAACTGTGGTCCACTGTTAAGTCACTCTCGAACCCCGGTAGACGGGATGACAGGACCTCAGTCACTTTTGGCGCAGTAGCCGTGACTGATCCGAAGAGATGCACCAGGTTGTTCAACCGTCAATTTATTGTGCATCCCGAGAGAGACAGGGCAAGGAGGAGAGCCATTCGCCGTTGTCGTGGTCTCCGAGCCGATGAACAGCCATCACAATTTACCGTGTGCGAAGTTACGAATGTGTTCCGTGGCGCCAAATCATCAATCTCTACATTGATGTTGAAGAATCTGGATTCACCTGGAGTTGAGTACCTTACCACTGTCCTCAACCAGTCTTTGAACACTCTTATAGTTCCCGATGTCTGGAAAATGGGCACTACTGCAGCCTGGAAAAGACCCGAGTTTGGGGGAGTCGTACAGACTGATCTCCCTTCTCTCCACAAGTGGCAAAGACGCTTGAGGCATTACTTCTCCCGAGTCTCGTAGGAGAATTTCCATTCGCCGAACATCAACATGGATTCCGAAGACTGCACAGAAAAACAACAGCTTTGCATGCCATCAGCGCACACATTTGCAGTGGCTTCAATCAGCCCAGGCCATGTGATAGGACGGTCCTCGTGGCACTGGACGCATCGAAGGCATTCGATAGCCATGCCAAACTATTTGAGGACATTGCCAACACGTCCCTCCAGCCAGGCCTGAAACGATGGGTCGCGAATTATCTGTGTGGTCGCCAGTCATTTGTGGAATTTAGGGATAAGAAGTCGTAGAGTGAAACAGGGAGTTCCCCAAGGTGGTGTTATATCTCCGGCACTGCTAAACCTCTACCGATCCTCCATTTCACCCCCTCCAGACGGCATAGAGATCGTATCATTTGCGAACGATTGTACGATCATGGCATCATGCCCCACACCCATTGATGACATCTGCGATAGGTCATGCACCGCTTACACCTCACCGACACCGACCGATGAGGAAGGCGGTTCTGGCAAACCGAACTGAACCAGGGTCCGGGGTTCCTTTCAATCCCGGAACGGTCCAGAAACGTGTGGAGGAGGCACTCCGGGATGTGTCTCTCCCATGACGAAAAAAGACGAACACGTACACGGAGGCGGCAGCCCCTGCCGATGAGGATTTCATCGGGTCAATGCGGTGCGTACAACCGGCTGCCATGGGTATCTATATTCTTGATAGTCATGTCATTTTAAGTCGATCTGGCCATGTCCGTCCGTCTGTCTGTCGAAAGCACGCTAACTTTCGAAGGAGTAAAGCTAGCCGCTTGAAATTTTGCACAAATACTTTTTATTTGTGTAGGTCGGTTGGGATTGTAAATGGGCCAAATTGGTCGTTGTTTTGATATGGCTGCTATACAAACCGATCCTGGGTCTTGACTTTTTGAACCTCTAGAGGGCGCAATTCTCGTCCGATTTAAATGTAATTTTGCACGTGGTGTTTTGTTGTCACTTCCAACAACTGAGCTAAGTATGGTTCAAATCGGTTCATTTTCTGATATAGCTGCCATATACACCGATCTGGGGTCTTGACTTCTTGAGCCTCTAGGGCGCAATTCTTATCCGATTGGAATAAAATTTTGCACGTGGTGTTTTGGTATAACTTCCAACATTTCTGCTTAGTATGGTTCAAATCGGTCCATGTTTTGATATAGCTGCTATATAAACCGATCTTGGGTCTTGACTTCTTGAGCCTCTAGAGGGCGCAATTCTCGTCCGATTTGACTGTAATTTTGCACGTGGTGTTTTGTTATCACTTCCAACAACTGAGCTATGTATGGTTCAAATCGGTCCGTTTTTTTAATATAGCTGCCATATAAACCGATCTGGGGTCTTGACTTCATGAGCCCCTAGAGGGCGCAATTCTCCTCCGATTTGAATGTAAATTTGCACGTGGTGTTTTGTTGAGCTAAGTATGGTTCAAATCGGTCCATTTTTTGCTATAGCTGCCATATAAACCGATCTCTGGTCTTGGCTTCTTGAGCCGCTAGAGGGCGCAATTCACGTCCGATTTGAATGAAATTTTGCATGTGGTGTTTTGGTATCACTTCCAACATTTGTGCGAAGTATGGTTCAAATCAGTCCATTTTTATACCCACCACCGAAGGATGGGGGTATATTCATTTTGTCATTCCGTTTGCAACACATCGAAATATCCATTTCCGACCCTATAATGTATATATATTCTTGATCAGCGTAAAATTCTAAGACGATCTAGACGTGTCCGTCCGTCTGTCCGTCTGTCTGTTGAAATCACGTTACAGCCTTTAAAAATAGAGATATTGAGCTGAAACTTTGCACAGATTCTTTTTTTGTCCATAAGCAGGTTAAGTTCGAAGATGGGCTATATCGGACTATATCTTGATATAGCCCCCTAATAGACCGATCGGTCGATTTAGGGTCTAAGTCCCATTAAAGCCACATTTATTATCCGATCTTGCTGAAATTTGAAACAGTGAGTTGTGTTATGCCTTTCGACATCTTTTTCAATTTGGCCCAGATCGGTTCAGATTCGGATATAGCTGCCATATAGACCGATTTATTGATTTATGGTTTTGGGCCCATAAAATGCTTATTTATTATCCGATGTCGCGAAACTTTGGGACAGTGAGTTAAGTTAAACCCCTTGACATACTTCTGCAATATCGCACAGATCGGTTCAGATTTGGATATAGCTGCCATATTGACCGATATCTACGTTTTAGGTTTTGGGGCCATAAAAGACGCACTTATTGTCCGATGTCGCTGAAATTTGAGACAGTGAGTTTGGTTAGGCTCTTCGAAGTCCTTCTTCAATTTTGCCCAGATCGGTCGAGATTTGAATATAGCTGCCATATATACCGATATCGCGATTTAAGGTCTTGGCCCCATAAAAGGCGCATTTATAATCCGATTTCACTGAAATTTGACACAGTGACTTATGTTAGGCTTTTCGACATCCGTGTCGTATATGGTTCAGATCGGTTTATTTTTAGATATAGCTAGTGTACTTTTAGTATTTGGTCCAAATCGGAACATATTTTGATATAACTGATATGGGACATAAGGTATGAAATTTCCACCGAATTTTGATGAAAGGTGGTTTACATATATTCCCGAGGTGGTGGGTATCCAAAGTTCGACTCGGCCGAACGTAACGCCTTTTTACTTGTTTTAATATAGCTGCCATATAAACCGATCTTGGGTCTTGGCTTTTTGAGCCTCTAGAGGGCGCAATTTCTATCCGATTTGGGTGAAATTTTGCAGGACGTGTTTTGCTATGATTTCCAACAACTGTGCTAAGTATGGTTCAAATTAACCTATATTTTGATATAGCTGTCATATAAACCGACCTAGGGTCTTGACGTCTTGAGCCTCTAGAGGGCGCAATTGTCATCCAATTTGGCACAAATTTTGCATAACGGCTTTTCTCATGACCTTCAACCTGCGTGTCTAATATGGTCTGAATCGATCAATAGCTTGGTACAGCTTCCATATAAACCTATCTCCCGATTTTGCTTCTTGATCCCCTACAAGGCTCAATTCTTATCCGAATGAACTGAAATATTACACAACGACTACGAATATGTTCAGCATTCAGTTATGGTCCGAATTGGACTATAACATGATATATCTGCAATAGCATAATAGTTCTTATTCAATATTCTTTGTTTGCCTAAAAAGAGATACCGCGCATAGAACTCGACAAATGCGATCCATGGTGGAGGGTATATAAGATTCGGCCCGGCCGAACTTAGCACGCTCTTACTCTTCTTATCGGATTTGGCTGAAATTTTGCACGAGGTGTTTTGTTATGATTTCAAATAACTGTGCCAAGTACATGTGAAATCGATGCATAACCTAATATAGCTGTCATATTAACCGATCTGGGGTCTTGACTTCTTGAGCCTCTAGAGGGCGCTATTCCTTTCCGATTTATCTGAAATTTGACACGATGTGTTTCGTCATGACTTCCAACAACTCTGCCAAGTATGGCTTAAATCGGTCCATAACCTCATATAGCTGTCATATAAACCGATCTGGGGTCTTGACTTCTTGAGCCACTAGGGTACGCAATTCCGATCTTGAATCTTGACTTCTTGAGCCTCCATAGGGCGCAATTATTGTCTGATTTGGGTGAAATTTTGTCAAATATGGTCTGAATCGGCCTATAACCTAAAACAGCTCCCCTATAACACGATCTCCCTATTTTACTTTTTGAGCCCCTAAAGGGCGAAATCCTTAGTCGATTTGGCTGAAATTTTACACATTGACTTCTACTGTGGTCTTCAACATTCATTCCATTATGGCCCGAATCGGACCATGGTATCAGACAGTCAGTTAATTATCTTAAGGCCCCTAAAAAAACTGGCCTTTATTTTACACTTGGAGCGTGGATCACCGAACGATGTCTTAACAAATGCCAACTTAAAGCTCATGATCAACGCGAAAAGTGCGTGGACTGATTACAGCACGAAAGACACACAACGAAATCCCGGATGGATGGATGGATGCAAGTACAGGCTAACATCCACACACAGGCCGGCGAGCGGTTGGACAGACATAGGAATGAATGAATGGCTGGAATGATACACCACAATAACAATGAAATCATAACATTACAGCAGAATAAACGGTGATGATCTTCAATGAGCTGTTAAACAATCAACGATTAAACGTCATTCATAATTGTCTGCCTCCCCAAAAAAAAAAAGCAAACGAAAATCGTCGCAGGTAAAAATCATCTCAGCTCCAGCGAAATGGGATGAGCTAAGCTTTGTTGGCCCGATTTTTGTGTTGCGGCTTTGCTGATTTCATTCATAAAGTTTTGAACCTAAAAAAAAATACAAATCTTAAGACACGTGAGATGTGATGTGATGACGACGTGGAAGCCCTGTCGTTTACAAGGAAGCAGACTTAAAAATAAACCGAAATGGCCGCATTATATTTCCCCCAAACGTGTTATGTGAGAGGTGATGGTGCGTTTTATTCGCCTGGGCCCTGCCGCCATACAATGCGTGGTTGTGCCAACTCCAATGGGTTGGTATGAATGTCTGGCAAGTTGGCTCTTCTTGGATGTCGGTGGGGCCCATAACTTGCCCATGTGCTCTTCTTCACTCAGTCAATGATTGTCGACATCAGAAAGAGTTTGCGCGCGTCGGTGTTTTATCAACCCACAATTTGTGTAAAACGAGGGTTCTTTGCTGCGTGCGTATCTAAGGCGGTGGCGGTGGCGGCGGCGACTTTACACAACATGAAGCGGATTTTTGTTTTTTTTTTTGCAACGGACGCCTAAGATCATCAGCTCGGTATTAGCAGGGGCAGAGTAATACGAGCATCGCCATCAATCGCATTGTCTTGTTTTGATTGTCTTCATCACCATGCCGGGCGGGGACGGCAGCACTTTGCTTCTCAACAACGATATTAAAAGACGCGTTTTTTAGTAATTTCATTTAATCTTAGTCGGATCGCACTGTTCTTATAACACGAGCCGTTTGATGGTTTCTTTTAGATCTCATACCCCATAGGGTGTGCATGAGAGGGAATGATAAATATTAGCTACAGGATTACAATCAACGTCAAGTACAAATGCATTACGTTAGGCGATACGCGTTACGTTTTCTCAAGTACTCTGAACGAAGGCTGCAATGTGTAAAGTTGTGACTTGAATATCTGCAAGAAAGAGACTAGAAGAGCGAAATGGAATTCCTGGCAAAAATCGGCGAAGAATTGGATGACATTTGAGGAAATTAGGGTTTAGGATCCATTGCTTCTTGGGAAAAATTTCTTAAAATTCTATGTAGTTTACGTTTTTGCTATACGATTTAAAACAAGTAAAAAGGAGTTAAGTTTGGCTGCGACGAACTTTGGATACCCACCACCTCGGGTATATATGCAAATCTGGACCGATCTGAGCGAAATTGAAGAGGGACGTCCAGGGACCTAACGCTACTCACTGTCCCAAATATCATCAAAATCGAATACTAAATGTGGCTTTTATGGGCCTTGGACCCTAAATCGGAGGATCGGTCTATATGGCAGCTATATCCAAATCTGGACCGATCTGGGCCAAATTGACTAAGGATGTCGAAAGGCCTAACACAACTCACTGTCCCAAATTTCAGCAAAATAGGATAATAAATGTGGCTTTTATGGACCTAAGACCCTAAATCGGCGTATCGGTCTATATGGCAGCTATATCCAAATCTAGACTGATCTGAGCGAAATAGAAGAGGGATGGCCAGGGGCCTAACACAACTCACTGCCCAAAACTTCAGCTAAATCGGATAATAAATGTGGCTTTTATGTGCCTAAGACCCTATATCGGAGGATCGGTCTATATAACAGCTATATCCAAATCAGGACCGATCTGGGCCAAATTGACTAAGGATGTCGAGGGGCCTAACACAACTCACTGTCCCAAATTTCATCTAAATCGGATAATAAATGTGACTTTTATGGGCCTATGACCCTAAATCGGATGATCGGTCCATATGGCAGCTATATCCAAATCTAGACCGATCTGGGCCAAATTGATTAAGGATGTCGAAAGGCCTAACACAACTCACTGTCCAAAATTTCAGCAAAATCGGATAATAAATGTGGCTTTAATGGGCCTAAGACCCTAAATCGGAGAACCGGTCTATATGACAGCTATATCCAAATCTGCAAAGATCTGAGCCAAATTGACGTAGAATGTCGAAGGGCCTTACACAACCCACTGTCCCAAATTTTAGCAAAATCGGATAATAAATGTGGCTTTTATGGTCCTAAGACTCTATATCGGCAGATCGTTCTATATGGCAGCTATATCCAAATCTGGACTGATCTGAGCGAAATAGAAGAGGGATGTCCAGGGACATAACGCAACTCACTGTTACAAATTTCATCAAAATCGGATAGTGAATGTGGCTTTTTTGGGCCTTAGACCCTAAATCGGAGGATCGGTCTATATGGCAGCTATGACCAAATCTGGACCGATCTGAGCCAAATTGACGAAGGATGTCGAAGGGCCAAGAACTGTTGAAATCGGTCTTTATCCTCATTTAGCTCCCATATATATAACAAGTAAAAAGGCATAAAGTTTGGCCGGGCCGAATTTTGTATACCCACCACCTCGGGTGTATATGTAAACCCCCTTTCGCCACAATCTGGTGAAACGTGGAGAACTTATGCACCCAAATTCGGCGCGAACATTGAGTGGTCTAATTAATGTAAGTCGCTGTTGAATTTTGTATTTGAAATTTCAGCGAAATCGGATAAAAAATAAAACTTTTATGGGCTTCAGACCCTTTATCGGCATTTCGGTCTATATGGCAGCTATATATAAATATAGTTCGATCTGTACCATATTTAAGTAGGATATTAAGAGGCTTAAAACTGCGCTCAATTCCAAATTTCAGCGCAATCGGATAAAAATTAAAGCTTTTATGGGCTTCAGACCCTTTATCGGAAGATCGGTCAATATCGCAGCTATATCTGTATATAGTCCGATCTGAACCATATTAGGGTCAGATGTTGGAAGGCTTAAAATAACCCCCTGTTAGAAATTTTAGCGAAATCGGTTATGGTCTTCTTCTTCTTCTCTTATGGCCTTCAGACCCTTTATCGGGAGATCGGTCTATATGGCTGCTATGTCTGAATATAGTCCGATCTGAACCATTGTTTCAAATTTCAGCGAAATCGGTTAAAAAATAAAGGTTTTATGGACTTCAGACCCTTTATCGGGAGATCGGTCAATATCGCAGCTACATCTGAATATTGTTCGATCTGAACCATATTCGGGTCCTATGTTGGGAGGTGTAAAATTACCCACTGTTACAAATTTCAGCGAAATCAGTTAAAAACAAGTAAAAGCGTGCTAAGTTCGGCCGGGCCGAATCTTATATACCCTCCACCATGGATCGCATTTGTCGAGTTCTTTTCCCGGCATCTCTTCTTAGGCAAAGAAGGATATAAGAAAAGAGTTGCTCTGCTATTAAAACGATATCAAGATATGGTCCAGTTCGGACCACAATTAAATTATATGTTGGAGACCTGTGTAAAATTTCAGCCAATTCGTATAAGAATTGCGCCCATTGGGGCTCACGAAGTAAAATAGAGAGAACGATTTATATGGGATCTGTATCGGGCTATAGACCGAAGCAGACCATAATAAACACGTTTGTTGATGGTCATGAGAGGATCCATCGTACAAAATTTCAGGCATATCGGATAAGAATTGCGACCTCTAGGGGTCAAAAAGTCAAGATCCCAGATCGGTTTATATGGCAGCTATTTCAGGTTATGAACCGATTTGAACCTTATTTGACACAGATGTTGAAAGTAAAAATAAAATACGTCATGCAAAATTTCATCCCAATCGGATAAGAATTGCGCACTCTAGAGGCTCAAGAAGTCAAGACCCAAGATCGGTTTATATGGCAGCTATATCAGGTTATGGACCGATTTAAACCATACTTGGCACAGTTGTTGGGTATCATAACAAAACACGTCGTGCAAAATTTCATTCTGATCGGATAAGAATTGCGCACTCTAGAGGCTCAAGATGTCAAGACCCAAGATCGGTTTATATGGCAGCTATATCAAAACATGGACCGATATTGCCCTTTTACAATACCAACCGACCTACACTAATAAGAAGTATTTGTGCAAAATTTCAAGCGGCTAGCTTAACTCCTTCCGAAGTTAGCGTGCTTTCGACAGACAGACGGACGGACGGACGGACGGACAGACGGACGGACATGGCTAGATCGACATAAAATGTCACGACGATCAAGAATATATATACTTTATGGGGTCTCAGACGAATATTTCGAGTAGTTACAAACAGAATGACGAAATTAGTATACCCCCCATCTTATGGTGGAGGGTATAAAAATAAAGCTTTTATGGGCTTCAGACTTCTTATCGGGAGATCGGTTTGTATGGCAGCTATATCTAAATGTAGTCCGATCTGAGCCATATTTGGGTCAGATGTCAGGAGGCTTTAAATAACCCACTGTTACAAATTTCAGCGAAATCGGTTAAAAAATAAAGCTTTTATGGACGTGAGACCCTTTATCGGGAGATCGGTCTATATGGCAGCTATATCTGAATATAGTCCGATCTGAACAATATTTTGGTGAGTTGCCGGGAGGCCTAAAATAACTCACTGTTTCAAATTTCAACGAAATCGGGTAATAAATAAAGCATTTATGGCCTTCAGACCCTTTATCGGGAGATCGGTCTATATGCTAGCCATATCTAGATATAGTCCGATCTGAACCATATTTGGGTGAGTTATCGGGAAGCCTTAAACTACGCACTGTTTCACATTTCAGCAAAATCCGATGAAAAATAAAGTTTTTATGGCCATTAGACCCTTTATCGGCAGATCGGTCTATATAGCAGCTATATCCAAATATGGTCCGATTTGGCCCGTTCAAGAATTTAACCAGCGTGCATCAAAAAGACGTATCGGTGCCAAATGTCAGCTCAATATCTCAATTTTTGAAGGCTCTAGAGTGATTACAACAGACGGCCGGACGGACAGACATACGGACATCGTCAAGTCGTCTTAGAATTTTACGACGATCCGAAAGATATATACTTTGTAGGGTCGGAAATTGATATTTCGATGTGTAGCAAACGGAATGACTATCCTACGGTGGTGGATATAAAAACTGCTAAACCTATTATCTTGAAATTTTCACAGATTGTCTAGCTTGGTCTGGATGGCAACATAGGCTATATAATTTTTTGATGTTGGGAGGGCAGCGGACCCTCCCCCTTACCCCAAAAGTACTACCCAAAATTAAAAGTGGACCGATCGGTACAATATGGGATTCAAATGAAAGGTATTCGGGAGTAGAGTACGATTTTTATAATAAAAATTGGGTCCATGTAACTTGGGGGGCCGCCCCAAGTCCAAAACACCCTAAAATAGGTTTATTGGACGAGCATGACAATATGGGACTCAAAGGAAATGCATTCGGGAGTAGATTACGAATATGGCCAGGAAGAAGGAATCGGTTTTAAAATTTGTTGATATCGGAAGGGGGCGGACCCTCCCCCGTTACCCCAAAAATACCACCCAAAATCAAAAGCGGACCGGTAAGAACAACATGGATATCAAATGAAAGGTAATGAAGAGTTGAATGCGAATATGGTATTATTCGCAAAAACCAAAATCAAAAGCGGACCGGTAAGAACAACATGGATATCAAATGAAAGGTAATGAAGAGTTGAATGCGAATATGGTATTAAAAATTGGGTCCAAGTACCCAGGAAGTAGACCTAACCCCAAAACTCCTCCAAACATACAATTTGAACGGCCATATCAATATGGGGTTCAAATGAAAGGTATTCGGGAGTAGATTACGAATTTGGCATACAAAATCAGATTGAAGTGTATGGGGTCAAACGCACCCCCAAAACGCCTCAAATGGGCATATGGCCCCTCATGACTATATGGGACTGGGTTTTTTTGTTTGTGCCATACAATCAAAGACGTCTGAACCGATTTGTCCATGGTGGTGTGTTCCCATCAAACTTCATCACTCTTCTTGCTATGACCCTTTCAATTCTACTTCTAGAAATATATTGAATCCCCAGCCAACACACAGCTTAGTTTACATTTCATCTCGACATATCCGTGTTGCATTATCTTGGCACGTTCTATGGGGCTGTTGGCTAAGGCATTTGCGGCTTAAGGACGGCTTCTTCTTTGAGTCAAATAAAAAAGAGTTGATACTTGTGTGACAATTGAGCTTTAAAACGTTCCTCACTGGATCTCTAAAAAGCCCAGGGAGCTGTGGGCAACAGCATCATACTTCGTCATCATCATCAGCACTAGCCATGGACTAGAGTTCTTGGGATTTAATGAATGAAAGAATATAGGCGGTGGTGGTGGTGGTGGTGTTGTTTGGGAATGGGTTTGGTGCCAGATTCGTAAATGGTTTAGATGATGCCTGGCGATGAAGTCTTCCAAAGTGCAAATAAAATGTTAGTGTCATTTGTAACTACTTCTTCTTCTTCTTCTTCTGCCTCTTCTTCTTTTTGGCGTTTTCCGTTTGTCGGCGGGTTTCACCTCTTGAATTGAAGTTTGATTGCAGTTGCTGGCGGATGTTCAAGAGGAAGTTTGAATTTATAGTTAAAGGCAGGGTTTCTTTTTTATTGTTTTGAAGTTGCGACTATGATTTTTGTTGTTTTTTTTTTTTTGGCTCCTTCTTATTGCCAATGAATGTGGATTTCTGTTTTCTTTGGATGCGGGGTAATCATGTGATAGTGCGTGTGTGTGATTGACACGATCGTGATTTACACCAACTCCACTTAGGGGTTTTTTTTTTTGGTGTTTCTGATATGTGCCTCATTTTTTTAGGGTGCGTAAAAAAGGCACCTAATAAAGAATCATTTGAAGTGTTTTTCTTATTTCGTGCCAAAAGAATGGGGATTTTTTTTCAGGGATCGTTTGAGTGATTTTAGTTTTTGTTGTTTTCGCATAAGATTGCCAGAGCCAATGCAGACACGTCCCACGTTCGTAAGAGGGGTTTTTTTGTTTTGTTAACCCACACCTGTATTTGAGGTCTGTTGGCAGTTTCTGGCAAAATTAAGAGGAGAAAACTACTTTGCCATTGTGGAATGGGAATGGAAAATTACAGATAGATTTTGTTGCATCAAATCTAAATCAAAATTGAATAGCTCTCGAAAATCAAATCGGAACATATTGCGATATAGCTACTATGGGGCATAGGGTAGGCATTTTTCACCGGATTTTGATGAAAGGTGGTTTCGGCCCAGCCAAACTTAACGCCTTTTTACTTGTCTTTATTTACTTCTTTTAAAATTTTTATTTAAATTTTTCTATACCATTTTTACCCTCCACCGTAGGAAAGGGGTATACTAATTTCGGCATTCTGTTTGTAACTACTCCAAATATTAGTCTGAGACCTCATAAAGTCATGTCATTTTAAGTCGATCTAGCCATGTCCGTCTGTCTGTCCGTCCGTCTGTCTGTCGAAAACACGCTAATTTTCGAAGGAGTAGGAGCTAGCCGCTTGAAATTTTGCACAAATACTTCTTATTAGTGAAGGTCAGTTGGTATTGTAAATGGGCCAAATCGGTCCATGTTTTGATATAGCTGCCATATTAACCGATCTTGGGTCTTAACTTCTATAGCCTCTAGAGGGCGCAGTTCTTATCCGATTTGGCTGAAATTTTGCACAAGGTGTTTCGTTGTGTGCCAAGAATGGTTAAAATTGTGCCAAGTATGGTCAAAATCGGTTCATAAACTGATATAGTTGTCATATAAACCGATCTTGGGTCTTGACTTCTTGAGCCACTAGAGGGCGCAATTCTTATCCGATTAGAATGAAATTTTGCGCGACGTGTCTTGTTGTGATATCCAACAACTGTGCTAAGTATGGTTCAAATCGGTCCATAACCCGATATAGTTGTCATATAAACCGATCTTGGGTCTTGACTTCTTGAGCCTCTAGAGGGCGCAGTTCTTATCCGACTGGAATGAAATTTTGCACGACGTGTTTTGTTATGATATCCAACAATTGCGCTAAGTATGGTTCAAATCGGTTCATAACCTAATATAGCTGCCATATAAGATAGGTTCAGATTTGGATATAGCTGCCATATAAACCGATCTCTCGACTTAAGGTCTAGAGCCTATAAAAGCCACATTTATTGTCCGATGCCGCCGAAATTCGGAAAAATGAGTTATTCTAAGCCCCTCGGCATACCTCTGCAATATGGCCAAAATCGGTCCTGACTTGGATATAGCTGCCGTATAGACCGATCCTCCGATTTAGGGTCTTAGGCCCATTAAAGCCGTATTTATTTTCCGATCTTGCTGAAAATTGAGACAGTGAGTTGCCATAGGCCCTTCGACATTCTTCTACAATTTGGCCCAGATCGGTCCAGATTTAGATATAGCTGCCATACAGACCGATCTATCGATTTAAGGTTTTCGGCCCATAAAAGGCGCATTAATTGTCCGATGTAGCCGAAATTCGGGACAGTGAGTTATTTTAAGCCCCTCGAAATACTACTGCAATATGGCACAGATCGGTTCAGATTTGGATATAGCTGCCATATAGACCGATCCGCCGATATAGGATCTTAGGCCCATAAAAGCCACATTTATTATCCGATTTTCCTGAAATTCGGGACGGTGAGTTGTGTTAGACTCTTCGACATTCTTCGTCAATTTGGCTCAGATCGGTTTGGATTTGGATATAGCTGCCATATAGACCGTTCCTCCGATTAAGGGTTTTGGGCCCATAAAAGCCACATTTATTATCCGATTTTCCTGAAATTCGGGACGGTGAGTTGTGTTAGACTCTTCGACATTCTTCGTCAATTTGGCTCAGATCGGTTCGGATTTGGATATAGCTGCCATATAGACCGATCCTCCGATTTAGGGTCTTAGGCCCATTAAAGCCGCATTTATTTCCCGATCTTGCTGAAAATTGAGACAGTGAATTGCCATAGGCCCTTCGACATTCTTCTTTAATTTGGCTCAGATCGGTTCAGATTTAAGTATAGCTGCCATATAGACCGATCTCTCGATTTAAGGTTTTGGGCCCATAAAAGGCACATTTATTGTCCGATATCGCCGAAATTTGGGACTGTGAGTTGTGTTAGGCCCTTCGACATATTTCTTCAATTTGACCCTGATCGGTTTTGATTTGGATATATCTGTTATATAAACCTTTCTCTCGATTTAAGGTTTTGGGCCTATAAAAGGCGCTGTTATTGTTCAATGTCGCCAAAATTTGGGACAGTGAGTTGTTTTAGCCTCTTCGACATTCTTCGTCAATTTGGCTCAGATCGGTTCAGATTCGGTTATAGGTGCCATATAGACCGATCCTCCAATTTAGGGTCTTAAGCCCAAAAAAGCCATATTTAGTATCCGATTTTGATGAAATTTGGGACAGTGAGTTGTGTCAAGCCTTTCGACTTCCTTCGCCAATTTGATCCAGATCGGTCCAGATTCGGAGTGAAAGGTGGTTTATATATATACCCGAGGTGGTGGGTATCCAAAGTTTAGCCCGGCCGAACTAAACGCCTTTCTACATGTTTTTGTTTACTATTTTTAAATTTTTTATTCAAATTTTTCTATTCCATTTTTTATTATTTCTTAGTTAATTTAAAATAAACTGCAATTTTTTTACTACTCCATTTAATTTGCCTTCCCCTCCCCTTCCCCTAAAGAAACCATTTGCTTGTGGTTTGTCGTCGCGTAGTTGTCATTCAATGGTTGGTATAGTAGTTGGCGCGTTTGGTGTCGCCGTTTAATTGTGAGGCCATTAATGTGATGATAAGGCAAATGAAATTGTCGCAGCAATAAAGTGGAAATTTATTGTCAACCGCTTTTTGCGTTTTATGCGAAACTGGCCAAGCGCAAACGCAGCCTAAGGGCAGCAGACTATGCGTGTGTGGTGCACCCTCGAGCACCCCTTTCCATGGCATTGTATGTTCTGCATGGTTATCGACGCATAATGGGTGGGCAATTCGGGGAATGGTTTTCATAATCAGCCATAACTATGAAGGCAAGTCAAGGATAAAATTCTGAAGTAGGAAAAATGTTAGCCATAACATATAGAAAAGGGAAAAGATACCAAGGATACCAAGCTTAAACGGGAAGAAATGGCTAATAGGTCGAATATAAACCATAGTTCGGCCGGGCCGCATCTTGGAAACCTACCACCATAGATTATGGTAAAAATTTCCACAAATTTCAGATGTGTATGGCAGAAGCGAGAACCAAGTAACAATAGCAAGAAGCGAATGTAGAAGTTGGCAAATCGCCTCGATTCAGCACATTCCATTTATAATAAATCAAGGTACGTCTTTGATCAACTGATTTTTTTTTAAATGTGTATAGATGCGAGGCGAGGACCAAGTAACAAATCGCTGTATAATCCAGAAGAGGTTTCCGATCGGACAGCTGAGATGACACTTGAGGTCGAGTGCGAGACAATGCTGCCAGAGGGGCACAGACTTGGATTGACGGAAGCCTGGTATTGACATTGGAAAGTTCATGCTACGCAGATGAATCAAAGGACAGAGTGGGCCTGGGGGTCTACATTGAGAACCCAGGCACTGAGACCTGTTTTCGACTGCCCATAACACGATACTGCAAACAAAGAACCGAGCGATCACGGAATGCGTGAGGTGGTCTGGTGTTCAGGCCGAGTGTGAGTCGATCTAGCCATGTCCGTACGTCCGTTCGTCTGTCGAAATCACGATAGCGGTCGAACGCGTAAAGTATTGGGTTGCCCAAAAAGTAATTGCGGACTTTTCATATAGTTGGCGTTGACAAATTTTTTCACAGCTTGTGACTCTGTAATTGCATTCTTTCTTCTGTCAGTTATCAGCTGTTACTTTTAGCTTGCTTTAGAAAAAAAGAGGAAAAAAATATATTTGATTAAAGTTCATTCTAAGTTTTATTAAAAATACATTTACTTTCTTTTAAAAAATCCGCAAATCCTTTTTGGCGACCCAATAACTGCTTTAATTTTTACACATATACTTATTTATGATGAAGATCATTAGGAAATGCAAATGGGCCATATCGGTTCAGATTTGGATAAAGCCGCCACATAGAGCGATCCCCCCGATTTGATTTCTAGAGCATCTAGAAGCCTCAATTTTCATCTGATTTGGCTGAAATTTGGAACAAAGACTAATGTAATGACCTACAACATCCATGCCAAGTATGATCCGAAATGGTCTATAAACAGAAATAGCCCCCATAGTAATCGATCCCCGGATTTGACTTCTGCAGCCTTTAGAAGACAAAATTTTCACCTGCTTTGGCTGAAATTTGGAACAAAGGCTTGTATTGGATTCTTTAGAAGTCTTAAGTCTAGCTGAGTTATCTGACATTTGGCCCAAATTCCTATAAATATTCGAATCGGTGAATATGGTGATATAGGCCCCTCAAAGTACCGATATCCTCATGTGACTTCTTGAGATCAAAACAAATAAAAAGGCATTAAGTTCGGATACCCACCACCTTGGGTATATATGTGAACCCCCATTCGTCAAAATCCAGTGAAAAATGCATACCTTATGCCCCATATAAACTATACAGACATATGATCCGATTTAGACCAAGATCGGTCTATATGGCAGCTATATCCAAATTTGGACCGATCTGAGCCAAATTGAAGACAAACATCAATGGGCCCAACACAACTCACTGTCCCAAATTTCAGCAAAATCGGATAATAAATGTGGCTTTTATGGGCCAAAGACTCTAAATCGGAGGATCGGTCTATATGGCAGCTATATCCAAATCTGAACCGATCTGAGCCAAATCGGCGAAGAATGTCGAAGGGCCTAGCACAACGCACTGTCCTAAATTTCAGCAAAATCGGATAATAAATGAAGCTTTTATGGGCCTAAGACCCTAAATCATAGGATCGGTCTATATGGCAGCTATATCTAATTCTGAACCGATCTGAGCCAAATCGGCGAAGGATGTCGAAGGGCCCAACACAACTCACTGTCCCAAATTTCAGCAAAATCGGATAATAAATGCGCCTTTTATGGGCCAACAACCTTAAATCGAGACAACAGTCTATATGGCAGCTATATCCAAATCGGAACCGATCGGGGCCAACTTAAAGAAAGATGTGGAAGGGCCTGACACAACTCCTTGTTCCAATTTTCAGCAAAATCAGATAATAAATGTGGCTTTAATGGGCCTAAGACCTTAAATCGAAAGATGGGTCTATATGGCAGCTATATCCAAATCTAAACCGATCTGAACCAAATTGACGAGGGATGTCGAAGGGCCAAACACAACTCACTGTCCCAATTTTCAGCAAAATCGGATAATAAATGTGGCTTTTATGGGTCTATGACCTTAAATCTGAGGATCGGTCTGTATGGCAGCTATATCCAAATCGGAACCGATCTGGGCCAACTTAAAAAAAAATGTCGGAGGGTCTGACTCAACTCCTTGTTTCAAATTTCAGCAAAGTCGGGTAACAAATAAAGCTTCTATGGGCTTCAGACCCTTTATCGGAAGAACGGTCCATATGGCAGCTATATCTAAATATAGGCCGATCTGAACCATATTTGAGTCGGATGTTGAGAGGCTTAAAACTGCGCACTATTCTAAATTTCAGCGAAATTGGTAAAAAAATAAAGCTTTTATGAACTTCAGCCTTTATCGACAGATCGGTCTTTATGGCAGCTATATATAAATATAGGCCGATCTGGGCCAAATTGAATACAAACATCGAAGGGCCCAACACAACTCAAAGTCCCAAATTTCGGCGACATCCGACAAAAATGCGCTTTTTATGGGCCAACAACCTTAAACCGAGAGATCGGTCTATATGGCAGCTATATCCAAATCGGAACCGATCTGGGCCAACTTGAAGAAAGATGTGAAAGGGCCTGACACAACTCCTTGTTTTAATTTTCAGCGAAATCGGATAATAAATGTGGCTTTTATGGGCCTAAGACCCTAAATCATAGGATCGGTCTATATGGCAGCTATATCTAAATCTGAACCGCTCTGCACCAAATTACAGTAGAAGGGTGAAAGGCCTAACACAACTCACAGTCCCAAATTTCAGTGACGTTCGACAATAAATGCGCCTTTTATGGGCCAACAACCTTAAATCGAGAGATCGGTCAATATGGCAGCTATATCCAAATCGGAACCGATCTGGGCCAACTTGAAAAATTTCAGCGAAATCGGATAATAAATAAAGCTTTAATGGGCTTCAGTCCCCTTATCGGCAGATCGGTCTATATGGCAGCTATATCTAAATATAGTCCGATCTGAACCATATTTGGGTCAGATGTCGGGAGGCCTTCTATAACTCACTGTTTCAAATTTCAGCGAAATCGGTTAAAAAATAAAGCTTTTATGGGCTTCAGACCCTTTATCGGGAGATCGGTCTATATGGCAGCTGTATCTAAATATAGTCCGATCTGAAAAATATTTGGGTCAGATGTCGGGAGGCCTTCTTTAACTCACTGTTTCAAATTTCATCAAAATCAGATGAATGATTAAGTTTTTATGGGCATTAGACCCTTTATCGGCAGATCGGTCTATATAACAGCTATATCCAAATATGGTCCGATTTGACACGTTCAGGAACCAGCGTGCATCAAAAAGACATAAAATTGCAAATTTTGCCCATGAACATTCCACTAAGGAAACGGGGCAAGCTGCTCACATATCAATGACTGCAGTCCAATGCAAGTTTTAAGCTCAATGATAAGGGGCCTCCTTTTTATAGGCGAGGCGCAGTGCGACACCTCTTTGGAGAGAAGTTTTTACATGGCAAAGTACCTCACAAATGTCGCTAGCATTGCAAATTTGCAAATTTTGCTCCTGAACATTCAACTAAAGAACAGGGGCAAACTTCTCACATATCAATGAGTGCAGTCCAATTCAAGTTTAAGCTCAATGATAAGGGGCCTCCTTTTTATAGGCGAGTCCGAACGGCGTGCCGCAGGGCGAAACCTCTTTGGAGAGAAGTTTTTACATGGCAAAGTACCTCACAAATGTCGCTAGCATTGCAAATTTGCAAATTTTGCCCCTGAACATTCAACTAAAGAACAGGGGCAAACTTCTCACATATCAATGAGTGCAGTCCAATTCAAGTTTAAGCTCAATGATAAGGGGCCTCCTTTTTATAGCCGAGTCCGAACGGCGTGCCACAGTGCGACACCTCTTTTGGAGAGAAGTTTTACATGGCATAGTACCTCACAAATGTCGCCCGCATTAGGAGGGGAAAACCACCGTTGAAAATTTTTTCTGATGGTCTCGCCAGGATTCGATCCAAGCGTTCGGCGTTATAGAAGGTACATGCTAACCTCTGCTCTACGGTGGCCTTCAAAGACGTATATGTGCCAAATTTCAGCTCAATATCTCAATTTTTGAAGCCTGCAGAGTGATTACAACAGACGGACGGAAAGAAACACGAACATCGTTCAGTCGTCTTAGAATTTTACGACGATCCGAAGTATATATACTTTGTGGGTTCGGAAATTGATATTTCGGTGTGTTGCAAACGGAATGACAAAATGAATATACCCCCTACAAAGTAGGGTCCTACGGTGCTGGGTATAATAACTCAAATACATTTTTACCGAAATCCCACCGAATACCCAAGATTCGGCCCTGCCCACTTTTACTTGTTCTACCCTTCCCAGCTATGCGGCCTATTGTATTACCCCCGAGCAAACAACTCCATATGAAAACGAAAGCATATGAATTTGGTTTTTCATACCGCTCTCTGCCCAAGTCCTAACAGCCAACTCAGGGAACTCTTAGTCAAAAACTTCAGTTTGACACTTAACGCTCTTCACTACACTTCGGTTAAGCATGAGGCAACAGAACTACAAATGTCGCAAAAACCAAGTCGTCAACTTGAGTCGATTCAACGCCCCGCGTAACAATGCGTTGCAATGCTCAACGATATCGTAAACAAAACGCAAAATGTAACGACCCCAGCAGACATTCAAAAGGAAAGGAGCTCAGAAAAACAAACTGAAAACTATTGTCGTCATACGCTCGTACATTTGCGGTTCAATAACCCATAAAAAGCTCATTAATTATGCGCGTATCTGTTTGACATGACGCACCGTACATAACGTACCATTTCACTCCACTGCACTCCACTACGCTCCGCTCTGCTCCGTTTCAAGTGGCAGTTATGGCCGCTGATCCTCCGTTGGTTGCCGTGTTCACATGTTTGCCGAGTGCCCCCAACGGGGCACTAGTGCATGTCACATGGCAGGGAAATTGGACAGGGACTGGCACAGGAGAGCCTATGCCGTTGAATATACCAACAAAAATTTTGTACCCCGTTTTTGGTTGGTTTTTCTGTCACTTTTATTTCCTTATCGCGTTTTTTTTTTTGTTTTTTGCCCACAAAACAAGGGTGGCTGTTTGCCGTTTTTCCACGTTGACGAATAAAAACTCAAACATGGTGTTAGACACTTGGCTTTAGTTAGGCTCTTGGCATAGGCGTAGAATAAAGGGATACAAAGTTGGGGGTCATAGGAATGTGGGACCAAAAATGCAACTTGGACCATGAACATTCTATTAAGGAACAGGGGCTAACTTCTCACATATTTCAGTTTAAGTTCAATGATAAGGGACCTTCTTTTTACCCACCACCAAAGGGTGGTGGGAAAAACACATCGAAATATCCGTTCCCGACCCTATAAAGTATATATATATTCTCGATCAGCGTAAAAATCTAAGACGATCTAGCCATGTTCGTCCGTCTGACCGTCCGTCCGCCTGTCCGTCCGTCCGTCTGTCCGTCCGTCCGTCTGTCCGTCCGTCTGTCTGTCCGTCTGTCTGTCCGTCTGTCTGTCCGTCTGTTTGTCCGTCTGACCGTCCTAGAGGTAATCCGTCGCGCGGTTTTGTCTACCGCTTGCTGAAAGGGATTGCCTTCCTAATACGGATCTGGCGAATGGGGATGTTAGGCGGCTTAAGGCACACCTTTTGGAGTGCCTTTATGATAGGTGGAGGACACGTTGGACTGACAGTGACAATGGACGGGTTACTTACCGATTTATTGGGAATGCGACGTTTGTAGTGCACACACCCGATTTATGCTTTGGCCTGAGTCTTGGATTTTTACTGACAGGACAGGATGGGTCTCTCAATGCATTTTTGCATAAGAGGGGTCTGGCGTGCAGGTTGTCCTGCTTGCGGGGGTGTGGTTGAGGATGTGGTGCACTTACTGACTGGGTGGCCGTACTATTCGGACATCAGGGACTTTGGCGCTATGGGTATATCCTATGGAGAGGGGGTGTGGGATTTGAGCAGGGCCTTGTTGGACTCTGGGACGTTTGCGAGGTTGGCCGCAATTGCGAGGGCGGTGTTTGGATGTTAGGTGGGCGGTGATAGGCCTCTGGCGAGGTCGTTTTTTTATACCCTCCACCATAGGATGGGGGTATACTAATTATGTCATTTTGTTTGTAACACCTCAAACTATGCGTCTGAGACCCAATAAAGTATATATTCTTGATCGTCACGTCATTTTAAGTCGATCTAGCCATGTCCGTCCGTCTGTTCGTCCGTCCGTCTGTCTGTTGAAAGCACGCTAACTTTAGAAGGAGTAAAGCTAAACGCTTGAAATTTTGCACAAATACTTTTTATTAGTGTAGGTCTGTTGGTATGCTAAATGGGCAAAATCGGTTGATGTTTTGATACATCTGCCATATAAACCGATCTTGGGTCTTGACTTCTTGAGCCTCTAGAGGGCGCAATTCTTATCCGATTTTATTGAAATTTTGCACGTAGTGTTTTGGTAGAACTTCCAGTTCCAATTGTGCTAAGTATCGTTTTAATCGGTCCATGGTTTGATATAGCTGCCATATAAACCGATCTTGGACCTTGACTTTTTGAGCCTCTAGAGGGCGCAATTCTCGTCCGATTTAACTGAAATTATGTACATAGTGTTTTGGCAGAACTTCCAGTTCCAATTGTGCTAAGTATGGTTTTAATCGGTCCATGTTTTGATATAGCTGCCATATAAACCAATCTTGGGTCTCGACTTCTTGAGCCTCTATAGGGCGCAATTCTTATCCGATTTAACTGAAATTTTGCACGTAGTGTTTTGTTATCACTTGACTTCTTGAACCTCTAGAGGCCGCAATTCTCATCCGATTTGGCTGAAATTTTGTACAACGGCTTCTCTCATGACCTTCAACACAAGTGTCTGATATGGTCTGAATCGATCAATAGCTTGATACAGCTCCCATATAAGCCTATCTCCCGATTTTGCTTCTTGAGCCCCTACAAGGCGCAATTCTTAACCGAATGAACTAAAAATGGCTTTGGCCGCTTTCCTTTTAGGCGACCAGTCCGGAACCGTTTGGAGTTCAACAGGTAGTAGTTTCGGCTACGAGGTCTGACCGGAGTCCTTTATCTGGTACCACGGGAGTCGGGAGCCCCTGGGATTTCGATCCCAGCCCGAATATGGTGAGGCTCCAGTGGGGAGTAAAGTGGTGGCTGTGTTTTGGACCCAACTCACAGGTAGAGCGCAAGCTCGTTGTGGAGTACCATTGCAACCGGGTGCCGTGACCCATAGACCGGTAGAAGTTTTAGATAGTATTCCGCCCCTAACCAAGGGGGAGAACAGGTCCAAACAACGTGAACTCGAAATGGTAGCCATGCATAGCTTAGGCTATGTGTGGGGGCGTTGGTGAACGCATTATACGCATCCGGGGTTAAGAGCCCTGCAGGATTAAGCAAACGCGGCAGGTGCCTGAATTAAATACCATTAGGACTTGTCTGACCGTCCGTCTGTCTGTTGAAATCAGGCTAAAGTCTCTAAAAATAGAGATATTGAGCTAAAACTTTGCACCGATTCTTTTTTTCTCCATAAGCAGGTTAATTTCGAATATGGGCTATATCGGACTATATCTTGATATAGCCCCCATATAGACCGATTCGCCGATTTAGGGTCTTGGGCCCATAAAAGCCACATGTGTTATCCGATTTGGCTGAAATTTGAAACAGAGAATTGTGTTAGGACCATCGACATCCGTCTTCAATTTGACCTAGATCGGAACAGATTTGGATATAGCTGTCATATAGACCGATTCGCCGATTTAGGGTCTTAGGCCCACAAAACCACATTTATTTATCACCCTATTTTGCTGGAATTTGGGACAGTGAGGTGTGTTAGGCCCATCGATATCCTTCTTCAATTTGGCGCAGATCGGTCCAGATTTGGATATAGCTGCCATATAGACCGCTCTCTCGATTTAAGGTTTTAAGCCCATAAAAGGCGCACTTATTGTACGATTTCTTCTAAATTTGGGACAGTGAGTTGTGTAAGGTCCTTCGATATATTTCTGCAATTTGGCCGAGATCGGGCCAGATTTGGATATAGCTGCCATATAGACCGATCCTCCGATTTAGGGTCTAAGGCCCATAAAAGCCACATTTATTATCCGATTTTGCTGAAATTTGGGACAGTGAGTTGTGTTAGGTCCTTCGACTTCCTCCGTTAATTTGGCCCAGATCGGTTCAGATTTGGATATAGCTGCCATATAGACCGATCCTCCGATTTGAGATTTTAGGCCCACAAAAACCACATTTATTATCCGATTTTGATGAAATTCGGGACAGTGAATTGTGTTAGGCCCATCGACATCTTCCGTCAATTTGGCCCAGATCGGATCAGATTTGGATATAGCTGCCATATAGACCGATCCTCCAATTGAGGGTCTAAGGCCCATAAAAGCCACATTTATAAACCGATTTTGCTGAAATTTGGGACAGTGAGTTGTCTTAGGCCCTTCGACTTCCTCCGTCAATTTGGCTCAGATCGGTCCAGATTTGGATATAGCTGCCATATAGACCGATCCTCCGATTTATGGTGTTAGGCCCATAAAACCCACATTTATTATCCGATTTCGCTAAAATTTGAGACAATAAGTTGTGTTAGCCCCTTCGACATCTTTCTTCAATTTGGGTCAGATCGGTTCAGATTTGGATATAGCTGCCATATAGACCGATTTCTTGATTTATGGTTTTGGGCCCATAAAATGCTCATTTATTGTCCGATGTTGCCGAAATATGAGACAGTGAGTTGTGTTAGGCCCTTCGACATCCTTCGTCAATTTGCCTCAGATCGGTCCAGATTTGGATACAGCTGCCATATAGACCGATATCTCGATTTAAAGTATTGGCCCCATAAAAGGCGCATTTATTGTCCGATTTTGCCAAAATTTGGGACAGTGCTTTGTATTAGCCTTTTCGACATTTTTATGCAACTTGTCCCAAATCGGTCCAGATTTGGATATAGCTGCAATGTAGAGCAATATCTCTATTTAAAGTCTTGGCCCCATAAAAGGCGCATTTATAATCCGATTTCACTGAAGTTTGACACAGTGTCTTACATTAGGCTTTTCGACATCCGTGTCGTATATAGTTCAGATCGGTTTATTTTTAGATTTAGCTAGTATACTTATTAGTATTTGGTCCAAATCGGAACCTATTTTGATATAACTGATATGGGACATAAGGTATGAAATTTTCACCGAATTTTGATGAAAGGTGGTTTACATATATACCCGAGGTGGTGGGTATCCAAAGTTCGGCCCGGCCGAACTTAACGCCTTTTTACTTGTTTTTCTTTAATATGACCCATATCGATTCAGATTTGGATATAGCTGCCATATAGACCGATCTCTCGATTTAAAGTTTTCGGGCCATAGAAGGCGCATTTATTGTTCGATGTCGCCGAAATTTAAGACATTGAGTTGTGTTAAGACCCTCGACTTACTCTTGCAATATGGCATAGATCGGTCCAGATTTGGATATAGCTTCCATATAGACCGATCTCTAGATTTAAGGTTTTGCGCTCATAAAAGCCACATTTATTACCTGATTTTTGCAGAAATTTGGGACAGTGAGTTGTCTTAGGCCTATCGACATTTTCCTTCAATTTGGCTCAAATCGGTCCAGATTTGGATTTAGCTGCCATATAGACAAATCTCCCGATTTAAGGTTTTGAGCCCATAAAAGGCGCATTTATTGTCCGATGTCGGCGAAACTTGTGACAGTGAGTTGTGTTGGGCCCTTCGACTTACTTCTGCAATATGGCACAGATCGGTCCAGATTTGGATATAGCTGCCATATAGACCGATCCTCCGATTAGGGTCTTAGGCCCATAAAAGCCACATTTATTATCCGATTTTGCTGAAATTCGGGACAGTGAGTTAAGATAAGCCCTTCGACATCCTTCTTCAATTTGGCCCAGATCGGTCCAGATTTGCATATAGCTGCCATATAGACGAATTTCTCGATTTAAGGTTTTGTGGCCATAAAAGGCGCATTTATTGTCCAATTTTGTGACACAGTGACGATTCGATCCTAGCCGTTTAGCGCCATAGGTGGATATGCTAATTTCTGTGCTGCGGTGTCCTCCAATGCAAATTTGCCCATGAACATTCCATTCATATCAATGAGTGAAATGTGAAGTTTTAAAATTTGAGCCCTCTTGATGCTCCAATAGTAAAACCAGAAGCCATTCTTGATTCCAACCCCCCCTTTTGGAAAACGTATGTGCATACACCACTGCTCCCCTAACATTGACTTTTGGACTAAATTACCCGCTCACTCATCGCAGTGCAAGGTGTATCTATCTCCTCCAACCACCAGCAGCAGTGGTCGCGGTTGTTCTTAGTTGAGGTATGTGTTTGCCTTAGCCAATTGGTAGCTGGTAAGTAGGGGTTTAAGTTTTTGGTTTCAGTTTCGGTTTTTTGGCAGCGCAAGCTCAAAGGTGATACACCTTAAATGCCACATGTCGCTTAGCTATTCCTGGCGAGCATGGTTTTGTTGGCCTCTATGCTCATGGCATAACAGCATAGCATGGCATAGCGAAGCGTTTAACGTTTTCGTTACAGTTTTGGGTTATTTTCTGGTTTTCTTATTGCCTGTCTGTCTGTTTGCCTGTGCACTCTCCGTCTCCGCTCCACTGCTTCCACACACAAAAAATGATAATTAATTAATCGTAAATTACGCCGGCATAAAATACTTGACATACATTTTCCCCTCTTGGCGCAAAATTCAACGTTTTTCGCCACCACTTTTTTTAGCGGTTTTGGACGTTTTCTTCATTCTACCAAACCAAAGGTGGCTGATAACTTCTATTAAATTTTTGTGTTTTTTTTTCGAAACATGTTTTCTGTCTTCTGTAATTCTTGTGAATGTGAATGACTTGAAAGCGAAAGTGGAATTTGTTTTCGCTAACAACTACCACAACTACAGCACTAACGAATTTAGCCATAAATTAATGAATATATCAACGTTGTTGGCGGTTATTGCCATTGACATTAAAACATGTCATGTAAAACAGTTGTGGTTACAGTTTTTGGTGAACACATCAGTCTCACAGGATATCGAGTTATTTTTCAAAGTCATGAAACTTTTGGAATCACTTGTGATTACCAAGTTTACCACATTTACTAAATATGCCTAAGCATTTTCAGCCATGTCAATTTCATGGGGTTAACTTAACTCGCTTAACTTAACTCACTGTCCCAAATTTCATCAAAATCGGACAATAAATGCGCCTTTATGGGCCCAAAACCTTAAATCAAGAGATCTGTCTATATGTCAGCTATATCCAAATCTGAACCCATCTGCATCATATTACAGAAGTATATTGGGGGGCTTAACCTAACTCACTGTCCCAAATTTCGGTGACATCGGACAATAAATGGGCCTTTTTTGGGCTTAAAACCTTAAATTGAGATATAGGTCTATATGGCAGCTATATCCAAATCTGAACCCATCTGCATCATATTACAGAAATATGTCAAAGGGCACCACAGAACTCACAGTCCCAAATTTCAGCAAAATCGGATAATAAATTTGGCTTTTATGGGCCCAAGACCCTAAATCGAGAAATCGATCTATATGGCAGCTACATCCAAATCTAAACCGATCTGAGCCAAATTGAAGAAATATGTCGAAGGGCCTAAGACAACTCACTATCCCGAATTTTGGCAAAATCGGATACTAAATGTGGCTTTTATGGGCCTAAGACCCTTAATCGGAGGATCAGTCTATATGGCAGCTATATCCAAATCCGTACCGATCTGTGCCAAATTGCAGAAATATGTCAAATTGCACCACACAACTCAGTGTCCCAAATTTAGGCAACATCAGACAATAAATGCACTTTTTATAGACCCAAAACTTAAAATTGAGAAATCGGTCTATATGGCAGCTATATTCAAATCTGAACCGATCTGAGCCAAATTGAAGAACGATGTCAAAGGGCACCACACAAGTCACTGTCCCAAATTTCGGCGAAATCGGATAATAAATGTAGTTTTTATGGGCCTAAGACCCTAAATCGAGAGATCGGTCTATATGGCAGCTATATCCAAATCTGAACCGATCTGAGCCATATAAAAGAAAAACGTTGAAGGGCCTAACACAACTCACCGTCCAAAATTTCGGCGAAATCGGATAATAAATGTGGCTTTTATGGGCCTAAGACCCTAAATCGGAGTATTAGTCTATATGGCAGCTATATTCAAATCTGAACCGATCTGGGCCAAATTGGAAAAAAGATGTCAAAGACCCTAAGACAACTCACTGTCCAAAATTTTAGCAAAATCGGATAATAATGAAGCTTTTATGGGCCTAAAACCCTAAATCGGAGTATCAGTCTATATGGCAGCTATATCGAAATCTATACCGATCTGAGCCAAATTGAAGAAATATGTCGAAGGGCCTAAGACAACTCACTATACCGAATTTTGGCAAAATCGGATAATAAATGTGGCTTTTATGGGCCTAAGACCCTAAATCGGCGGATCGGTCTATATGGCAGCTATATCCATATCTAAACCGATCTGGTCCAAATTGCTGAAATTTATCGAAGGGCCTAACACAACTCATTGTCCTAAATTTCAGCAAAATCGGATAATAAATGTGACCTTTATGGGACCAAGACCCTATATCGGAGGATCGGTCTATATGGCAGGTATATCCAAATCTGAACCGATCTGAGCCAAATTGCTGAAAATTATCGAAGGGCCTAACAGCAAAATTATCAGCAAAATCGGATAAAAAATGTGGCCTTTATGGGCCCAAGACCCTATATCGGAGGATCGGACTATATTGCAGCTATATCCAAATCTGGACCGATCTGAGCCAAATTGCTGAAAATTATCGAAGGGCCTAAGGCAACTCACTATCCCGAATTTTGGCAAAATCGGATAATAAATGTGGCTTTTATGGGCCTAAGACCCTTAATCGGAGGATCGGTCTATATGGCAGCTATATCCAAATCTGAACCGATCTGGGCCAAATAGCAGAAATGTGTCGAATTGCCTAAGACAACTCACTGTCCCAAATTTCGGCGAAATTGGATAATAAATGTGGCTTTTATGGGCCTAAGACCCTTAATCGGAGGATCGGTCTATATGGCAGCTATATCCAAATCTGGACCGATCTAAGCCATATAACAAAAAGATGTCGAAGAGCCTTAGACAATTCACCGTCCCAAATTTCGGCGAAATCGTATAATAAGTGTGGCTTTTATGGGCCTAAGACCCTTAATCGGAGGATCGGTCTATATGGCATCTATATTCAAATCTGAACCGATCTAGGCCAAATTGGAGAAATATGTTGAAGGGTCTTAAACAACTCAATGTCCCAAATTTAGGCGACATCGGACAATAAATGCACCATTTATGGGTCCAATACCTTAAATTGAGAAATCGGTCTATATTGCAGCTATATCCAAATCTGGACCGATCTGGGCCAAATTGAGCCATCCCACTTTTGGGCCACCTAATCCCTTGGGGTTTGCTCCCGTGGGGAATGATAGGTGGTATCGAAACATGCAATTCAGTCTTTTACCTTTTGAAAAATAAAACTTCATCTTTAGCGATGCCCCTTTGCCACACTGCCAGTATATCAATGAAGCATCCCCATTCTTCTCAATTACCAAGTCACATTTCCTTCCTCGCTATTAACTCCTTTGGCTGGTCTACTTTGTTTGCCATGTTATCACTCCATATCTGTGCACTTGGTTTTCACTTAAAAGGTTACACATGCGACTTCATCCTTTGACACCAACCGCCATCCATATCAAATGGAATGGAATGGAATGGAATGTCAGAGCAGCACTAAACTTCCTTCCGCATTACAAGTGATTCTCAGTTCATAAGGCCGCCAAGGCATTGAGGGGTTAATGGCTATAGCTTGTGTGGGTAGGGGATGAGGTTGGAATATTTGCAAACTTATCTTAACAGGCGCAACTATCAGGCACACACATCATGAGTTTCGAACAACAACAAAAAAAAAACGACAGCCACCAATGATATACCCCATAATGCGGCATGGAGCATAGAGAGCACACCCAAAGCCAGGACAATCACGATAGCAAGGAGCTGGCAAGAAGCATCAAAGTAAAGTTATGAATTGTCTCAAATGAGTGAGAACATCAACATTGAAGGGTGGAAGAGCTGATATCACTGGCCATCTTTAAAGTCCACCAAGCAGTCATCAATTCAAAGTGGCGCAATGTAAAGGGCAGAACTATTCTGATGTTCTCTATAGCAGACTAAAGAGTTTTAATGCTACCTTTAAAATTTTAAGAATTTTCACGTCTCGATTGGCAAGGATATTCATTTTACAGCTGCCCTAGGCCTAGGCAGAGAAAACGGCCAAACAAACCGACCGGTTAGCTGCCAGGCAGTCAGACATAAAAAGACAGATATCGAATGTCCTTAGGGTCCTGTTAATAACGCCATTATTAATGAGCATAAACACTGCAAAATAATTATGATTCCAGAAAAAAACAACGATAATGAATAACGGCAGACATTTGTTGGCCCTTTTCTCGGTGAAATTTTTAAAGGGCGTTCTGCTTCCCTTGGAGTTGTAATATTGGGTGGGTGCTTTTGTGATTGGGGTTGTTTTCTCCCCCCCCCCCCCCCCAACCATTGCAATGGTGAAGAGAAGTTTATTAATTTTAATTGGCCTTAAAGATAAAACTTCAAAAAATTATGACTGTTGAAATGTACTTTTTGGGAGTCCAACACAATTGTTGTGTTGGGTTTGGAAATGCCACGCGCCTCAAAATCAGGAGTTTATGGAAAAATGTCTGTGACACTACAGGATGGAAAATTCAATTTAACAAAGAACCGATCCAGGCCAAATTGGAGAAATATGTCGAAGGGTATAAAACAACTCAACGTCCCAAATTTAGGCCACATCGGACGATAAATGCACCTTTTATGGGCCCAAGACCTTAAATTGAGAAATCGGTCTATATGGCAGCTATATCCAAATTTGAACCGATCTGAGCCAAATTGCACAAGAATGTCGAAGGGCCCAACACAACTCACTGCCCCGAATGTCATCAAAATCGGATAATAAATGTGGCTCTAATGGGCCTACGACCTTAAATCGACGGATCGGTCTATATGGCAGCTATACTAAAATCTGAACCGATCTGGGCCACAATCAAGAAGGACGTCGAAGGGCCTAATGCAACTCGCTGTCTCAAATTTGGGCAAAATCGGCCAATAAATTCGCCTTTTATGGACTCAAAACTTTAAACCGAGAGATCGGTCTATATGGCAGCTATATCCAAATCTGAACCGATCTAAGCCAAACTTTTTAAAAATATCGAACGGCCTAACACAACTCACTGTCTTAAATTTCAGCAAAATTGGATAATAAATGTGGCTTTTATGGGCCCAAGACCCTAAATCTGAGGATCGGTCTATATGGCAGCTATGTCCAAATCTGGACCGATCTAAGCCAAATTGCAGAATAATGTTGGAGGGCCTAACGCAACTCACTGTCTCCAATTTCAACAAAACCGGATAATAAATGTGGCTTTTATGGGCCCAATACCCTAAATCGGAGGATCGGTCTATATGACAGCTATATGCAAATCTTGACCGATCTGGGCCAAATTGACGAATAATGTCGAAGTGCCTCGCGCAACTCACTGTACCAAATTTCAACAAAATCGTATAATAAATGTGGCTTTTATGGGCCTAAGACCCTAAATCGGCGGATCGGTCTATATAGGGGCTATATCATGATATAGTCCGATATAACCCATCTTCGAACTGAACCTGCTTTTATTATCCAATTTTGCTGTAATTTGAGACTGTGAGTTGTGTTAGGTCCTTCGACATCCTTCGTCAATTAGGCGCAGATCGGTCCAGATTTGGCTTTATAGCTTTCATGTAGACCGATCCGCCGATTTATGGTCTTATGCCCATAAAAGCCACATTTATTATCCAATTTTTCTAAAATTTGGGACTGTGAGTTATGTTAGGTCCTTCGACATCCTTCGTCAATTTGGCTCAGATCGGTCGAGATTTGGTTATAGCTGCCATATAGACCGATTCCCCGATTTGGGGTCTTAGGCCCATAAAAAGCAAAATTGTTATCCGATTTTGCTGAAATTTGAGACAATGAGTTGTGTTAGGCCCTTCGACATCCTTCGTCAATTTGGCACAGATCGGTGCAGATTTGGTTATTGCTGCCATATAGACCGATCTTCCGATTTAGGGTCTTAGGCCCATAGAAGCCACATTTATTATCCGATTTTGCTGAAATTTGGGACAATGAGATATGTTAGGCCCTTCGACATCCTTCGTCAAGATGGCGAAGATCGGTTCAGATTTGGTTTTAGCTGCCATATAGACCGATCCTCCGATTTAGGGTCTAAGTCCCATAAAAGCCACATTTATTATCCGATCTTGCTGAAATTTGGGACAGTGAGTTAGGGTAGGCTTCTCGAAATACTTCTGCAATATGGCACAGATCGGTCCAGATTTGGATATAGCTGCCATATAGACCGATCTCTCGATTTAAAGTTTTGGGGTCATAAAAGGCGCATTTATTGTCTGATGTCGCTGAAATTTGGGACAGTGAGTTGTGCTAGGCCCCTTGACATACCTCTGCAATATCGCACAGATCGGTGAAGAGTTGGATATAGCTGCCATATTGACCGATATCTCGGTTTACTGCTTTGTGGCCATAAAAAGCGCATTTATTGTCCGATGTCGCTGAAATTTGGGACAGTGAGTTGTGTTAGGCCCTTCGACATCCTTCTTCAATTTGGCCCAGATCGGTCCAGATTTGGATATAGCTGTCATATAGACCGAGTCGACGATTTAGGATCTTAGGCCCATAAAGGCCACATTTATTGTCCAATGTTGCTGAAATTTGGATCAGTGAGTTCTGTTAGGCCCTCCGACTTCCTTCTTCAGTGTGGCCCAGATCGGTCCAGATTTAGTTATAGCTGTCATATAGACCGATCCGAAGATTTTAGGTCTTAGGTCCATAAAAGCTAAATTTACTATCCAATTTTGCTGGAATTTGGGAGAGTGAGTTCTGTTAGACCCTCCGACTTCCTTCTTCAATGTGGCCCAGATCTGTCCAGACCGATCCTCCGATTTAGGGTTTTAGGCCCATAAAAGCCAGATTTATCATCCGATTTCGCCGAAATTTGGGACAGGGCTTTGTGTTATGGAACTTGGCCCAAATCGGTCCAGATTTGGATACAGATGTCATGTAGACCGATATCTCGATTTAAAGTCTTGGCCCCAGATCAGATCAGATCGGTTTATTTTTAGATATAGCAACTGTACTTATTAGTATTTGGTCCAAATCGGATGATATGTCTATATAGCTGCTATGGGACATAAGTTATGCAATTTTCACCGGATTTTGTCGAAATTTCCTTAACTTATATACCCGAGGTGGTGGGTATCCAAAGTTCGGCCCGGCCGAACTTAACGCCCTCTTACATGTTTATGATAAAAATTAGCATGTTCATTATAA
Organism: Stomoxys calcitrans; assembly: GCF_963082655.1. Taxonomy (NCBI): domain Eukaryota; kingdom Metazoa; phylum Arthropoda; class Insecta; order Diptera; family Muscidae; genus Stomoxys; species Stomoxys calcitrans. The sequence continues at coordinate 258,882,755 of NC_081552.1, read as the reverse complement.
GGTCAGAAATGTATTAGGCAGCCCTCGTAAAGTAGAATATACCTACAAGTTCTGAAAGCAAGCCCAATGTACGTGATTTTCGTTTATCGTCATATTTGAATCATAGCAAACCGACATTCCAGACAACAACACACCTTCCAGTTGAAGTAAATCGGACCAATTCCTACCCAAGAAGACAATTGCATTGTTTTGTGTCACTTTCATTACCTCATTCCTTGACTTATTCAAAATACATCATTTACCACAACGCAATGACGAGCAACCAAGACAATATGGAGGCTAAAGCACGCACAAATCGAGATTTTAACAAAAACAAACAATACACAAAGATGTCCATGCATCGATAGATGGATGGATGTATGGTTTCGATTGAATGGGAATATCCGCCCGAAAGGATGAAATCACTCCACCACACCATTGCTATGAGATGTTCGCTTACATTCACATGTTTGCCAAAACAAGGAATATTTCACCCAGGAATTGTATGACAGATTCAGATTTTGGATACTTTGAACTCTCCCAGACACATTTCGATACGGAGCCATTAAAATACTATGAAACGAACGCAATGTTTGACTGGCTTCACTCGTACATGATGTTTTTTCGATGCAGATAAGGATCTCTTGCTTAACCATCACAATCGGCCCCATCAACGACCAGAGTTTGAACATCAGCCATTGTGTACAAAAAAGAGAGAGGAAATAGAATGAAAACTAAGGATGCAGTATTTTATGCGATCGAAAATAAATGTTGGGGGCTCAACGATAGCAAATTATTGAATGGGTGCTCTGTTAAGAAAGTTCAACGCGCGCTTTTTCCATTGAGCGTCAAAGCTCATTTTGGGCTCAATGGCACCATTGCATCCAGAAAAAGTCACAGTTTGGTGCGGTTTATAGGCTGGTGGCATCATTGGACCGTACTTCTTCAAAGAGAGTGGTTTCAACAAGACCGGGCCACATGCTACACCGCATGCGTAAAACCGGGACCGGTCAATTGTCCGCCTCGGTCGTGCGATTTAACGCCCCTAAATTATTTTTTTGTGGGGCTATGTTAAAGGTGATGTCTATAAGACAAGCCCGCTTCAATTGACCTTGCCATGTCCGTCCGTCTGTCTGTCAGTCGAAAGCACGCTAACTTTCGAAGGAGTAAAGCTAGCCGCTTGAAATTTTGCACAAATACTTCCTATTAGTGTAGGTCGGTCGGGATTGTAAATGGGCCATATCGGTCCATGTTTCGACATAGCTGCCATATAAACCGATCTTGGGTCTTGACTTCTTGAGCCTCTAGAGGACGCAATTCTTATCCGATTGGAATGAAATTTTGTACGTAGTATTTTGTTGTGATATCCAACAACTGCGCCAAGTATGGTTTAAATCGGTCAATAACCTGATATAGCTGCCATATAAACCGATCTTGGGTCTTGACTTCTTGAGCCTCTAGAGGACGCAATTCTTATCCGATTGGAATGAAATTTTGCATGACGTGTTTTGTTATAATATCCAACAACTCTGCCAAGTATGATTCAAATCGGTCCATGTTTTGATATAGCTACCTTATAAACCGATCTGGGGTCTTGACTTTTTGAGCCTCTAGAGGGCGCAATTCTTATGCAATTGGAATGAAATTTTGCACGAAGTATTTTGTTGTGATATTTAACAACTGTGCTTAGTATGGTTGGAATCGGTCCGTAAACTCATATAGCTGCCATATAAACCGATCTGGGGTCTTGACTTTTTGAGCCTCTAGGGGGCGCAATTCTTATCGGATTGGAATGAAATTTTCCACAACGTGTTTTGTTATGATATCCAACAAGTATGCCAAGTATGGTTTGAATCGGTTCATAACCTGATATAGCTGCCATATAAACCGATCTGGGGTCTTGACTTTTTCAGCCTCTAGAGGGCGCAATTCTTATCCGATTTGGCTGAAATTTTGCATGACGTGTTTCGTTATGACTTCCAACAACTGTGAAAAGTATGGTTCAAATCGGTTGATAACGTGATATAGCTGCCATGTAAACCGATCTTGGATCTTGACTTCCTTAGCCTCTAGAGGGCGCAATTCTTATCCGATTGGAATGAAATTTTGTACGTAGTATTTTGTTGTGATATCCAACAACTGCGCCAAGTATGGTTTAAATCGGTCAATAACCTGATATAGCTGCCATATAAACCGATCTTGGGTCTTGACTTCTTGAGCCTCTAGAGGACGCAATTCTTATCCGATTGGAATGAAATTTTGCATGACGTGTTTTGTTATAATATCCAACAACTCTGCCAAGTATGATTCAAATCGGTCCATGTTTTGATATAGCTACCTTATAAACCGATCTGGGGTCTTGACTTTTTGAGCCTCTAGAGGGCGCAATTCTTATGCAATTGGAATGAAATTTTGCACGAAGTATTTTGTTGTGATATTTAACAACTGTGCTTAGTATGGTTGGAATCAGTCCGTAAACTCATATAGCTGCCATATAAACCGATCTGGGGTCTTGACTTTTTGAGCCTCTAGGGGGCGCAATTCTTATCGGATTGGAATGAAATTTTCCACAACGTGTTTTGTTATGATATCCAACAAGTATGCCAAGTATGGTTTGAATCGGTTCATAACCTGATATAGCTGCCATATAAACCGATCTGGGGTCTTGACTTTTTCAGCCTCTAGAGGGCGCAATTCTTATCCGATTTGGCTGAAATTTTGCATGACGTGTTTCGTTATGACTTCCAACAACTGTGCTAAGAATATATCAATTGGGTCTATAACCTGATATAGCTGCCATATAAACCGATCGGGGGTCTAGATTTTTTCAGCTTCTAGAGGGCGCAAATCTTATCCGATTGGAATGAAATTTTGCACGACGTGTTTTGTTATGATATCCAACAAGTATGCCAAGTATGGTTCAAATCGGTTCATAACCTGATATAGCTGCCATATAAACCGATCGGGGGTCTTGATTTTTTTAGCCTCTAGAGGGCGCAATTCTTATGCAATTGGAATGAAATTTTGCACGAAGTATTTTGTTGTGATATTTAACAACTGTGCTTAGTATGGTTGGAATCGGTCCGTAACCTCATATAGCTGCCATATAAACCGATCTGGGGTCTTGACTTTTTGAGCCTCTAGGGGGCGCAATTTTTATCGGATTGGAATGAAATTTTCCACAACGTGTTTTGTTATGACTTCCAACAGCTGTGCTAAGTATGGTTCAAATCGATTCATAACCTGATATAGCTGCCGTATAAACTTATCTGGGGTCTTGACTTCTTGAGCCTCTAGAGGGCGCAATTCTTATCCGATTTGGCTGAAATTTTGCATGACGTGTTTCGTTATGACTTCCAACAACTGTGCTAAGTATGGTTCAAATCGATTCATAACCTGATATAGCTGTCTTGTAAACCGATCTGGGATCTTGAGTTCTAGAGCCTCTTAAGTGCGCAATTATTATCCGATTTGGCTGAAATTTTGTACAACGGCTTCTTCTATAACCTTCAACATACATGTTGAATATGGTCTGGATCAATCTATAGCTTGATACAGCTCCCATATAAAACGATCTTCCGATTTTGCTTCTTCAGCCTCTACAAGGTGCATTTAGCAGCGGTCGCTTGGTGATAGAAGAGTAATTTTTTTTTTTGGAACTGATGGTTTTCTGAAACTATGCCCATGTCCGAGTGTGTGTGTGTGAGTGTGATATCTTTTTGTCTCTTGGTATTTAGTCAGTCATCCAAGTTGTTGCGTAAAGTCAATGCTCCTTCTGTGGAAGCACGTAGCGCAACGTTTTTTTTTTAGCTTCTTTGCCATACAACAACAACAACAACACCGATACCGACACCAAATGACAAACGTTTCAAATAGGGTCTGTTTTATATCTCCAGTTGGTCGATTCGTCGGTGCCCATATCAGCGTTTATGCTCGCTCCTCTGGCCCATGTCGCAGTACCCAGGCGTTCAATATCATAATGTACTCATCAACGTCGCCATCATCGTTGTCGTTGGCATTGCCACATCAGAGGCAGCCTTTAAAAGCGGCATTTTCCTTAACAGCAACTCATATGGATGTACAAACGTACCAGCTAACCATGCGTTTGTTCATTCGTACGTCCCATCATTCTTCCATAAGTATGAGTTGGGAACGCATAGCTGCGTTGTCGGCCGTAGATCACGTTTGGCGAAGGCTTCCGGTCGTCGTCGTCGTCGACGTCCATGTATACAACAATTCAAATACTCAACAGCTCAGTTCTACACTGAGGAGTAGGGTATCACACGACAGCGGTGGTGGTGATGGTGTTGTTGGCCCATGCTCCCAACCCCAAAGTACATGAGGTAGTTGTATAACAACAACGGTCATTGGAAGTTCTAGACCAGAGCAACCATGCCCTTCTCCTACTCCCACTACTCCACCTACAACAACAAAAGCCGAGCCGCATCACGTTATTTGTTAAGAGCTCTTTTTTTTCCTTTTCCTTTTCATGGCAAGCCATGCCATGCCATGCCATTCATTTCATTTCGGTTCCATTTCAATTTCTTTATGTTTTAAGCTGCCAAAAGCAGCAACGGCACGGCAATGGCCACTGTAGAAAAGCCATTTAAATACGTTTGTCTTGTCCAAAAGGGAAAAATTAAACGCAGCACCAAAACTCCCATCATTGAGTGTCACATAGTCGCTGTTCGCCGTCTCCGGGTAAACACAATAACGCTTTACGGCCGCCCATCAGCTACGTGATTTTTTGCTCAAAGGCCAAAAGACAAAGGGACCCCAAGAGAAGAAGAGCACAAAATCTTAAGTCCAGCTGGGCTGAAGGGGAAGCAAAGACTACGAAACTTAAGAATAAATATGGCTTTAAAGGCAAGCCGAGCCATATGTGTGAGTTAAAGAGAGCAATTTTATTTACAATTACCCCTACTTAAAAAAAAATCCATTGATTTCCCCAAGCATCCTTGCAAATCCTGCGAATTATCCTTGAGTGTTGAGCAAATTTGCGTATTAAAGAAATTTTCATGGACTTCTTTTCATAGCCACGGGAAAGCATTCAATGATAAATATATCGTTAAGACCTCCTTTTTGGGTGGATGTCAGATGCAACTCAAAAATGGAAGATGTTGTCTGACAATAGCACAAAACAAGTAAAAGCGAGCTAAGTTCGGCCAGGTCGAATCTTATATACCCACCACAATGGATCGCGTTTGTCGAGTTCTTTTCCCGTCATCTCTTTTTAGGCAAAAAAAAAAGGATAAAAGAAAAGATTTGCTCTGCCATTAGAGCGATACCAAGATATGGTCCGGTTCGGACAACAAAATTCGGACGTACATTATTCGTAATAATTGCGAGCTTTAGAGGCTCAAGAAGTCAAGTTCCCCGATCGGTTTATATGACAGCTATATCAGGTTATTCACCGATTTATACCATACTTGGCAAAGTTGTTGGAAATCATAACAAAACACGTTGTGCAAAATTTCATTCCATTCGGTTAAGAATTGCGCCCTCTAGAGGCTTAAGAAGTCAAGACCCAAGATCGGTTTATATGGCAGGTATATCAGGTTATTGACCGATTTGAACCATACTTTACACAGTTGTTGTATGTCATTAGGAAACACGTTGTGCAAAATTTCATTTTATTCGGATTAAAATTGCGCCCTCTAGAGGCTCAAAAAGTCAAGACCCAAGATCGGTTTATATGGCAGCTATATCATGCTATGGACCGATTTGAACCATACTTGGCACAGTTATTGTATGTCATTACGAAACACGTTGTGCAAAATTTCATTCCATTCGGATAAGAATTGCGTCCTCTAAAGGCTCAAGAAGTCAAGACCCAAGATCGGTTTATATGCTCGTCCGTCCGTCCGTCCGTCTGTCTGTCGAAAGTACTTCTGAAGGAGTAGAGCTAACCGCTTGAAATTTCGCACGAATACTTCTTATTAGTGTAGGTAGGTTGGTATTGTAAATGGGACAAATCGGTCCATGTTTTGATATAGCTGCCATATAAACCGATCTTGGGTCTTGACTTCTTGAGCCTCTAGAGGGCGCAATTCTTATCCGATTTAACTGAAATTTTGCACGTAGTAATTTGGTAGCACTTCCCACAACTACCCTAAGTAAGATTCAAATCGGTCCATGTTTTGATATAGCTGTCATATAAACCAATCTTGGGTCTTGACTTCTTGAGCCTCTAGAGGGCGCAATTCTTGTCCGATTTAACTGAAATTTTGCACGTAGTGTTTTGGTAGCATTTCCAATAACTACACTAAGTATGGCTTACATCGGTACATAACCTGATATAGCTGCCATATAAACCGATCTTGGGTCTTGACTTCTTGAGCGACTAGAGTGCGCAATTTTTATCCGATTTAACTGAAATTTTGCACGTAGTGTTTTGGTAGTACTTCCAACAACTACGCTAAGTATGGTTTACATCGGTCCATGTTTTGATATAGCTGCCATATAAACCGATCTTGGGTCTTGACTTCTTGAGCGACTAGAGTGCGCAATTTTTATCCGATTTAACTGAAATTTTGCACGTAGTGTTTTGGTAGTACTTCCAACAACTACGCTAAGTATGGTTTACATCGGTCCATGTTTTGATATAGCTGTCATATAAACCGATCTTGGGTCTTGACTTCTTGAGCCTCTAGAGGGCGCTATTCTCGTCCTATTCAACTGAAATTTAGCACGTAGCGTTTTGGTATCACTTTCAATAACTGTGCTTAGTATGATTGAAATCGGTCCATGTTTTGATATAGCTGCCATATAAACCGATCTGGGATCTTGATTTCTTGAACCTCTAGAGGGCGCAATTCTCATCCGAGTTGGCTGAAATCTTGCGTGAGGTGTTTTGTTATTTCTTCCAATAACTGTGCTTAGTATGGCGTAAATCGGTATAGAACCTGATATAGCTGCCATATAAACCGATCTTGGGTTTTGACTTCTTGAACCTCTAGAGGGCGCAATTCTCATCCGATTTGACTGAAATTTTGTACAACGGCTTCACTCATGACCTTCAACATACATGTCTAATATGGTCTGAATCGATCAATAGCTTGACACAGCTCCCATATAATTCTTTCTCCCGATTTTGCTTCTTGAGCCCCTACAAGGCGCAATTCTTATCCGAATGAACTGAAATTTTACTTCTACAATGTTCAGCATTCATTTATGGTGCGAAGCGGACTATAACGTGATATTGTTCCAATAGCATAACAGTTCTTATTCATTATTCTTTGTTTGCCTAAAAAGAGATACCGCGCATAGAGCTCGACAAATGCGATCCATGGTGGAGGGTATATAAGATTCGGCTCGGCCGACCTTGGCGCGCTCTTACTTGTTTTAATTTAAATATTTTTTACATCAGTGTTTTTTCTAAACACTGTGCCTTGTCTTGTCTGCATATCTTTGCAGTGCGTCACACCTTTATAAATCGTCATTAATGTGACAATAAATCAATCGTCAATCAACAGAAAATGAAGTCTATTAAGGGAAACACTGCTATACGACTTCATAGTCTTTTCGTTAAAAAAAGAAAAGAAAACAACAAAAACAGCAAAATAATTTGCAATATCCATAATTTTAAAATTTACGAAGGTGTTAAAACCGCATTCTTCTCACAAAAGTTTAATGTAACGAGCACAGCTGCTTACACCGTGTGGTTCAGAGTAAAGTCTCCTTTGCCTTTTTTAAGTTTTTGTGTAAAATTTTAATCGATGCAATTTTCATGAGACGTTTCTCGGTTGCATGACATTTGAAAACGAGTTTAATGCAACAACAGAATGCAACTTCCAGAGTAATTTCGATAAAAATGTTTTTTTGCATTTTTAAATAACAACGACAACGACACGACATCCACAATTATCAGGGATTTTCATGAAGGGGCAAAAAGTGTCACCAATAGTCAAAGAAATTCTTATGGAAATGCGACGACTAGGGGGAAGACGGTTTTACCTGCAACCAACAATTAGCGTGAGAACCCCCTGAAACTTTGCCTAAACTATGACAAATGGAGGGCTAGCTTTAATCGAAGCTTCGTATTGGGCAAGATTAAATGAGAACTGCGCAATACAGGGTATTGGATTGTATTTAATTTGATATACTTAACCACAATAACATGCTTGTGAAATAACTTAGAATTGAACTTCACAATGATAACAACGTAATTGCCATTCCAAAGTTTTAAATAAAATATAAAGAAGTAAAAAGGTGTTAAACCTTAAATCAAGAGATCGGTCTATATGGAGGCTACATTCAAATCTGGGCCGATCTGGGCCAAATTGAAGAAAAATGGCGATTGGCCTAACACAACTCACTTTCCCAAACTTCACCAAAATCGGATAATAAATGTGGCTTTTATGGTCCTAAGACTTCAAATCGGCGGATCGGTCTATATGGCAGCTATATCCAAATCTGGACCAATCTAGACCAAATTAAAGAAAGATATTGACTGGCCTAACACAACTCACTGTCCCAAATTTCAGCAAAATTGGCTAATAAATGTGGCGTTTAAGGGCCCAAGACCCTAAATCGGGGGATCGGTCTATATGGCAGCTATATCCAAATCGGGACCGATCTGGGTCAAATTGAAGAAAAATGTCGACTGGCCTAACACAACTCACTTTCTCAAAGTTCACCAAAATCGGTTAATAGATTTGGCTTTTATGAGCCTAAGACCCTAAATCGGCGGATCGGTCTATACGACAGCTATATCCAAATCTGGACCGATCTGGGACAAATTGACTGGCCTAACACAACTCACTGTCCTAAATTTCAGCAAAATCGGTTAATAAATGTGGCTTTTATTGGCCTAAGACCTTAAATCGGCGGATCGGTCTATATGACAGCTATATCCAAATCTAGACCGATCTGGTCCAAATTGAAGAAGGATGTAAAAGGACTTCGCACAACTCACTGTCCCAAATTTCAGCAAAATCGGATAATAAATGCGGCTTTAATGGGCCTAGGACCCTAAATCGAAGGATCGGTCTCTATGGCAGCTATATCCAACTTTGGACCGATCTGGGCCAAATTGAAGAAGGATGTCGAAGGTCCTAACACAATTCACTGTCCCAGATTTCAGCGAAATCGGATAATAAATGCGCCTTTTATGGCCCCAAAACCTTAAATCGAGAGATCGGTCTATATGGCAACTATATCAAACTCTGGACCGATCTGAGCCAAATTGAAGAAGGGTGTCGGAGGGCCCAACACAACTCACGGTCCCAAATTTGAGCGACATCGGACAATAAATGCGCCTTTTATGGGCTCAAAACCTTAAATCGAGAGATCGGTCTATATGACAACTAAATCTAAATCTGGACCGATCTGAGCCAAATTGAAGAAGGTTGTCGGAGGGCCCAACACAACTCACTGTCCCAAATTTGAGCGACATCGGACAATAAATGCGCCTTTTATGGGCTCAAAACCTTAAATCGAGAGATCGGTTTATATGGCAGCTATATCCAAATCTGGACCGATATGAGCCAAATTGAAGAAAGATGTCGACTGGCCTATCACAATACATTTTCCTAAAGTTAACCAAAATCGGTTAATAAATGTGGGTTTTATGGGCCTAAGACCGTAAATCGGCGGATCGGTCTATATGAGAGCTATATCCAAATTTGGACCGATCTGGGCCAAGTTGACTAAGGATATTGGAGGGCCTAACACAACTCAATGTCGCAAATTTCAGCAAAATTGGATAATAAATATGGCTTTTATGGGCCTAAGACCCTAAATCGGAGGATATGTCCAAATGGCAGCTATATCCAAATCTGGGCCGATCTGGGCAAAATTGACGAAGGATGTCGAAGAGCCCAATGCAACTCACTGTCCCAAATTTCAGCAAAATCGGATAATAAATGTATCTTTTATGGGCCTGAGACCCTAAATCGGCGGATCGGTCTTTATGCCAAGATATAGTCCGATATAACCCATCTTTGAACTTAACCTGCTTATGGACAAAAAATAATCTGTGCAAAGTTTCAGCTTAATATCCATATTTTTAAAGACTGGAACTAGAAATTCAACACAAATACGAAAAATTTAAAAAAATTGAGACCAACCTTTGGTTGTTATATCGAAGATTGCTCCATTTTTTAGCTGTATGTAAGTATGGTCGGATGGGGCCAAATAGTCCATATGTGTCATAAAGGGTAAAATTCAGCTCACTATCCGAGTTCAGTGAAGTTTTCAAGATACTAGATCGATCTCTTTATTTGACTTTAACGCACGTCGATGGATCCAAGACATTTTAGTGTTTCAAACGGGAAAAATACTCTCTTTTATCAATCAAGATATCAAATTGGGTATTCGGTGCATATGAGGTCTATATCTTAACATATCGTCCAATATAAAACTTTCATTGGACTAAAAATTTCGGTAAAAACTTGCCGCATCTTCATTTTTCAAGGCGTGGTTACAGTACACATGTTTTGACATTTTACAAAAGGCAACACTAAAACACTTTAATATCAAAATTTAGTCTAAAGTTTCCAGTCCCACTAATTTGCCATTTGAGTGCCTCCTTAGATGGACTAACATTTCGACGATTTGTGTAAGTAACCGGCCTCCTACTTTGCAGTCCATTAAAACTGCAATTCTTGGTCTTTGCCATGTGAAATTTGCATAAAGCGCCTAAGTAGCACTCGCTCGTTCATGAACTGCTGCACCAGGCGAGTTGGAGAGCCAGTTAAAGCCGGCTTTTTATGGCGGTTAGTGTGTGCGTGAGAGTGTATGCGGCTATCACAACCCGTACAGCAGTACGCCGCTGAGTGTGTAATGCTTATGGGGGGAGAGCGAGAGAGAGAGAGAGAGCAGCTAGTGTATGTTAATGTATGCATTACACAGTGTGACCTTGAAAAAATTATGCAAAATTGTTTGTAAAAAAATGCTAAAATATGTAAGTTTCTGCTCTGGTTTTTTTTTACTGAATAAACCATCTCCAACAACAACCACAAAAAAAAAACAACAAGCAATTCATTTACATGAATGTGGCAGGCAGTCTGCAGCCACAACGAAACCAACTAAGGTGTCATAGACATTTGTACGAACAACAACGATGACGACACTACGACAACTGGAAGGGAGTGAAAAGCAAAAAAAGAAAAAAAATTGGTGCAAATGATTCCGTTGATGGCTTCCTTTGCAGCGAGTAAAGTAAAAAAATTGTACACAAAAAAGTTTGCTTTGCCATCGCACTAACACCAACACACCCCAGAGGACAATGAGGGAGAACCCAATGACTGGATTGATGCTTGTGGGTGGTTAGTGGGTGGCTATGTAGGTGGGTTGGGAATATAATTCACATTCATTCAAGATTTGCATACATTACGCGCCGTTGTCTGGCTGCCCTCAGTGAGTTGGGAGAACTCGAGAGAGCATTAGTGTCTAAGAGAGCCATGTAAATATGGATGGATGGATGGTTGGCTGGCTGGCTTGTTGCTCTTCGTTTTTGTGTGTAGAATAATGGAGGCAAAAAGACAAACAGTATTTGATTCTGAGTTACTACTACATGCTACAGCTGTTATTGTTGTTGCCTTCTAAAAAATATTCACTGACATAAAACTGTCACATTTTATCACATTTTCAAATAAAACAAGAGCGAGGAAGACGACTGTATTAATCAAAGCAGCAGCAGCAATAGCAACAACAATGACAACATTATTGACATCAGCACGGAAGTCTTTATTGGCATGTATGTTAGTGAGTGTGAGTGTAAGCTTTGGTATGAGTACGTTATGTTAAAGTATGGCGGACATTTTTTGGGATATTTTGCTGCTTGTTTCCGGGGAGACTAACAGACTTACCATCCAAACCTCCCTTGAATTACTGAGCAATAAATGGCATACACAAAGCGTAACATCAAGAGCAGCAATTAGGGAAATGTATATTAACTGTCTAAAACTATTTAAATTTAATTAGCCAATTTGAATAAAATAAGAAAAACAGCATAACCTGGCCCAAATTCAATTAAAAATGAAAGGAGTTATCATAAATGAAATACAATTTTATAATAATTTTTTTTTTTGGTTCTTATTGCTCTCTATGTTACTTCAAGATCAGATGTTTTTGGTTTTCATTTACCACAGGAATAAATGATTACCCAACCGTGGGTGATTTTATTTATCAGTAAAATCTCAATTTGGGTTTGAATCAAAATGAACCAAAACCTCAAATCGAGAGATCGGTCTATATGGCAGCTATATATAAATCTGAACCGATCTGGACCAAATTGAAGAGGGACGACAAAGGCCTTACACAACTCACTGTCCCAAATTTTGGTGAAACCGGACAATAAATGCGTCTTTAATGGGGTCAAGACTTTAAATCGATAGATCGGTCTATGTGACAGCTATATCGAAATCTGGACCGATCAGGGCCAAATTCCAGAGAGATGTCGAAGAACCTGACACAACTCACTGTCCCAAATTTGAGCGACATCGGACAATAAATGCGCCTTTTATGGCCCCAAAACCTTAAATTGAGAGATCGGTCTATATGGCAGCTATACCGAAATCTGGCCCGATCAGGAACAAATTGTAAGTAGATGTCGAGGGACCATACACAGCCCACTGTCCCAAATTTCGGTGACACCGGACAATAAATGCACCTTTTATGGGCCCAAAACCCTAAATCGAGAGATCGATCTAAATGGCAGCTATATTCAAATCTGGACCGATCTGGGCCAAATTGCAGAATGATGTTGAAGGGCCTAACACAACTCACTGTCCCAAATTTCGGCGAAACCGGATAATAAATGTGGCTTTTATGGACCTAAGACCCTAAATCGGAGGATCGGTCTATATGGAAGCTATATCCAAATCTGGACCGATTAGGGCCAAATTGCAGAAAAATTCCGAAGGGCCTAAGACAACTCACTGTTTCGAATTTTAGCAAAATCGAATGATAAATGTGGGTTTTATGGGCCTGAGACCCTAAATCGGCCGATCGGTCTATATGGGGGCTATAGCAAGAAATAGTCCGATATAGCCCATCTTCGAACTTAACCTGCTTATCTGTAGTTTTAAAGACTGTAGCGTGATTTTAACAGACACACGGACAGTGGTGCAAACGGAATGAAAAAATGAATGTACCCCCATCCTTCGGTGGCTATAATAAAGCTTTTATAGCCTTCAGACTCCTTAGCGGGAGATCGGTCTATATGATAGCTATATTCAAATATAGTCCGATCTAAACAATATCAGCGTCAGATGTCGGGAGGTTTAAAATAACTCACTGTTTCAAATTTCAGCGAAATTGGGTAATTAATTGACCTTTTATGGTCTTAAGACCCTTTATCGGGAGATCGGTCTATATGGCAGCTATATCTAAATATGATCCGATCTGAACCATATTTAGGTCGGATGTTGGGAGGTCTTTAGCTACTCACTGTTGCAAATTTCATCGAAATCGGGTAATAAATTAACATTTTATGGTCTTTAGACCCTTTATCGGGAGATCGGTCTATATGACAGCTATATCTAAATATAGTCCGATCTGAACCATATTCGGGTCAGTTGTCGGGAAGCCTTAAACTATTTGCTGTTTCAAATTTCAGCAACATCGGATGAAAAATGGGCATTAAACCCTTTATCGGAAAATCGGTCTATAAAGCAGCTATATCCAAATATGGTCCGATTTGGCCCGTTCAAGAACTAAACCAGCGTGCATCACAAAAACATATCTGTGCCAAATTTCAGCTCAATATTTCAATTTTTGAAGGCTGTAGAGCGATCACAACAGACGGACGGACAGCGATTACAATAGACGGACGATTTGGCTGAAATTTTGCATGAGGTGTTTTGTTATGACTTTCAACAACTGTGCTGAGTATGGTTTAAATCAGTCCATAACCTGATATAGCTGCCATATAAACCGATCTAGGGTCTTGACTTCTTAAGCCACTAGAGGGCGCAATTATTATCCGATTTGGCTTAAAATTTGCATGAGGTGTTTTGTTACGACTTTCAACAACTGCTTTAAGAATGGTTCAAATCGGTTCATAACCTGATATAGCTGCCATATAAACCGATCTGGGATCTTGACTTCTTGAGCCGCTAGAGGGCGCAATTCTTATCCGATTTGGCTGAAAGTTTGCATGAGGTGTTTTATTATGACTTTCTACAACTGTGATGACTAGGGTTAAAATCGGTCCATAACCTGATATAGCTGCCATATAAACCGATCTAGGGTCTTGACTTCTTAAGCCGCTAGAGGACGCAATTATTATCCGATTTGGCTGAAATTTGACATGACTAGTTTCGGTATGACTGCCAACAACTGTGTTTAGAATGGTTAAAATCGGTCCATAACCTGATATAGCTGCCATATAAACCGATCTGGGATCTTGACTTCTTGAGCCTCTAGAGGGCGCAATTCTTATCCGATTTGGCTGAAATTTTGCATGAGGTGTTTTATTATGACTTTCAACAACTGTGCTGAGTATGGTTCAAATCGGTCTATAATCTGATATAGCTGACATATAAACTGATCTGGGATCTTGACTTCTTGAGCCTCTAGAGGGCGCAATTCTTATCCGATTTGGCTGAAATTTGGCATGAGGTGTTTTGTTATGACTTTCAACAACTTTGCTGACAATAGCTCAAATCGGTCCATAACCTGATATAGCTGCCATATAAACCGATCTGGGATTTTTGTATATAAGATTCGGTCTGGCCGAACTTAGCACGCTTTTACTTGTTTTGTTTCGTTTAGAAAATTGAGTGCTTTTCACCAAATTAGTTAGAACAATTTAAGCTTCCCCTTGTATGCATTCTCTAATTTTTGAGCAAATTCACCCTTGAATGAGAAATTCTCTCTCATATCTCGAACTCAAATTTTGTAGGTGTTTTCGTTTTTTTTCAACGTAAATTTCGTTTTGTGAGTGCGCTCGTATGTGTCTTTATAATCATTTGTCTATCCCTTCCCATCATCATATACTACGAACCATAACTGTCGGGCCCGGCCCCTGTGTTATGTCTGCCAAGTGTACGAGAGCGACGACGACGCCATCATTAAATTTAAATAATTTAGCATAATTATTGAATTTGACTTATGGAATAAAAATAAAAAAAACATGAAAATACGAGACTGTATGTATGCACGTTTTTCTCCCCACTGAGTCTGGTCTGCCTTAGGTTTTTCTTTCCTTCTGTGAGCAACAGCCACTTGTTGGCTGGCCATTTATGGATATGAGGAAGGAAACACAAACAGCAACAACAACAACTACCCAACCATCGAGTGCAGAGATTGTTCTAGGTCAGGTTTATGTTTAAAGTTATAAACTTTTCACAAAATATGGAAATTTTTCTCGCCGTTTTTTTTTGCATTTTTGGAAGGCAAATTACCAAAAAAAAAAAAAACGAAAACTTATTCGTTTGCCAGCCCTACCGTCAGCCATGCAGTCACTCAGAATGTTGGGGAAAAAGTTTTTCTCGTCTGCTGTTTTTTCGTTTTGTTTTTCTTGTTTGGCTATGCCAAAATGATAAATGAGAGTTTAATTTGTTTGCAGCTTTTTGTTATTCTTTATCAATTCGTATAGGCATTAGGTTCTGAGGCTTGCCTCTCTCTCCCTCTCTCTCTTTCTCACTCGTACTGTCTGTTTTACTACATTGCGTTTTTCTTTTCGCTTTCATTTTGACTGAACAGTTTTTGTGAACGATTTTCCTTAATAGTCACAATGACGTTGTTGTACTTTCTTATCATTTTTTTTTTTTTTGGGGGGGGGGGATAAAGAAGTTCATCAGTGGATATATAAGAGTGCAAAGGATTTTGATGTTGTTGTTTCTTTAATAGGTACCATGAGTGCGCTACATCAGAGAGGTGCTATAATAAGTTAAGCAGGATGAAGGACATTTGGACAGGTGATTAGTATAGGCGATGACTATAGTCTGCACAAGTACATCAAGGGATCTGTCCATATGACAGGTATGTATCTGCCTATATGGCAGATATGACCCGATCTGAAAAAAATTCGCACTGTCGTTGAGGAGGTCAACACAGATCGCTGTGCCAAATTAGCGAAATTGAGTATGGAGGTTAGCATGTCCGCCTATGACGCTGACCGCCTGGGTTCGAATCCTGGCGAGACCATCTGAAAAAATTTTCAACGGTGGTTTTCTCCTCCTAATGCTGGCGACATTTGTGAGGTACTTGCCATGTAAAACTTCTCTCCAAAGAGGTGTCGCACTGCGGCTCGCCGTTCGGACTCGGCTATAAAATGGAGGTCCCTTATCATTGAGCTTTAACTTGAATCGGACTACACTCAGTGATATGTGAGAAGAATTTGGGCCAAGTTGCAGAAACACAGCTCACAGTCCCAAATTTCGGTGTCATTGGACAATAAATGCGCCTTATTAGAGCCCCAAAACCTTAAATCGAAAGATTGGTCTATAAGTCAGCTATATTAAAATCTAGACCGATTTAGGCCAAATTGAAGAAAGATGTCGAAGAGCCTAACAAAACTCACTGTCCCAAATTTCGGTGATACTGGACAATAAATACACCTTCTATGGGCCCAAAACCTTAAACCAAGAGAACGGTCTATATGGCAGCTATATCCAAATCTAAACCGATCTAAGCCAAACTGAACTGGGATGTCGACTGACCTAACACAACTCACTGTTTAAAATTTCAGCAAAATAGGATAATAAATGTGGCTTTCATGGGCCTAAGACCCTAAATCAGAGGATCGGTCTATATGGCAGCTATATCAAAATCTGAACCGATCTAAGCCAAATTGATGAAGGATGTCGAGGGGCTTAACTTTACTCACTGTTTCAAATTTCGGCGACTTCGGACAATAAATGTGGCTTTTGTAGGCCCAAAACCTTAAATCGAGATATCGGTCTATATGGCAGCTATACCCAAATCTGGACCGATCTGTGCCAAACTGAAGAAATATGGCGAAGGATCAAAGACGACTCACTGTCAGAAATTTTGGCAAAATCGGACAATAAATGCGTCTTTTATGGGCGCAAGACCTAAAATTGAGAGATCGGTATATATGACAGCTATATCCAAATTTGAACCGATCAGGGCCAACTTAACGCAGAATGTCGAAGAGCCTAAGGCATCTCATTGACCCAAATTTCAGCAAAATCAGATAATAAATGTGGTTTTTATGGGCCTAAGACCCTAAATCGGTGGATCGGTCCATATGGCAGCTATATCCAACACTGAACCGATTAGGGCCAAATTAACGCAGAATATCGAAGGGCCTAACACAACTCACTGTCCCACATTTTGGCAAAATCGGACAATAAATGCGTCTTTTATGGGCATAAGACCTTAAATCGAGAGATCGGTCTATATGGCAGCTATATCCAAATCTGAACCGATCTGGGCCAAATTAATGCGGAATGTCGAAAGGCCTAACACAACTCATTGTCCCACATTTTGCCAAAATCGGACAATAAATGTGTCTTTTATGGGCACAAGTCCTTAAATCGAGAGATCGGTTTATATGGCAGCTATATCCAAATCTGAACCAATTAGGGCCAAATTGATGACGGATGTCGAGGGGCTTAACTTTACTCACTGTCTCAAATTTCGGCGAAATCGGACAATAAATGCGCCTTTTATGGGCCCAAAACCTTGAATCGAGAGATCGGTCTATATGGCAGCTATATCCAAATCTGGACCGATCGGAGTCAAATTAAAGAAGGAGGTCGAAAGGCTTAACATAACTCTCTGTCCCAAATGTTGGCAAAATCGGAAAATAAATGCGTCTTTTATGGGCACAAGACCTAAAATCGAGATATCGGTCTATATGGCAGCTATATCAAAATCTGAACCGATCTGGGCCAAATTGATGAAGGATGTCGAGGGGCTTAACTTTACTCACTGTATCAAATTTCGGCGACATCGGACAATAAATGTGGCTATTGTAGGCCCAAAACCTTAAATCGAGATATCGGTCTATATGACAGCTATATCAAAATCAAGACCGATCTGTGCCAAAATGAAGAAATATGTCGTAGGGTCAAAGACGACTCACTGTCCCAAATTTTGGCAAAATCGGACAATAAATGCGTCTTTTATGGGCACAAGACCTAAAATTGAGAGATCGGTATATATGACAACTATATCCATATCTGAACCGATCTGTGACAAATTGAAGATATATGCCGAAGGGCCTAACACAACTCACATTTTGCCAAAATCGGACAATAAATGCGTCTTTTATGGGCACAAGTCCTTAAATCGAGAGATCGGTCTATATGGCAGCTATATCCAAATCTGAACCGATTACGTCCAAATTGATGAGGGATGTCGAGGGGCTTAACTTTACTCACTGTCTCAAATTTCGGCGAAATCGGACAATAAATGCGCCTTTTATGGGCCCAAAACCTTGAATCGAGAGATCGGTCTATATGGCGGCTATATCCAAATCTGGACCGATCTGAGTCAAATTTAAGAAGGATGTCGAAGGACCAAACGCAACTCACTGTCCCAAATTTTAGCAAAATTGGATAACAAATGTGGCTTTTGTTGGCATATGAACCAAAATCGGGGCATCGGTCTATAAAGGTCCACCATAGGAAGGGGGTGTACTAATTTCGTCATTCTGTTTGTAACTACTCGAATATTAGTCTGAGGCCCCATAAAGTATATATATTCTTGATCGTCGTGGCATTTCATGTAGATCTAGCCATATACGTCCGTCTGTCCGTTCGTCCGTGCGTCCATCCGTGCGTCCGTCCATCCGTCCGTCCGTCTGTCTGTCGAAAGCACGTTAACTTTCGAAGGAGTAAAGCTAGCCGTTTGAAATTTTGCACAAATACTTCTTATTAGTGTAGGTCGGCTGGGATTGTAAATGGGCCATATGGGTCCATGTTTTGATATAGGTACCATATAAAAAGATCTTGGATCTTGACTTCTTGAGCTTCTAGAGGGCGCAAATCTTATCCGATTGGAATGAAATTTCGCACGACATGTTCTGTGATGATATCCAATACCTGCGGCAGGTATGATTCGATTGGTCCATAATCTGATATAGCTGTCATATAAACCGATCTTGGGTCTTGACTTCTTGAGCCTCTAGAGGGCGTAATTCTTATCCGATTGGAATAAAATTTTGTACGACGTGTTTCACTATGACTTCCAACAACTGTACTGTAAGTTAGGTTCAAATCGGTCTATAACCTGATATAGCTGCCATATAACCGATCTTGGGTCTTGACTCCTTGAGCCTCTAGAGGGCGCAATTCTCATCCGATTTGACTGAAATTTTGCACGACGTGTTTCGCTACGACTTCCAATAACTGTGCCAAGTAAGGTTCAAATCGGTTAATAACCTAATATAGCTGCCATATAAACCGATTTTGGGTCTTGACTTCTTGAGCCTCTAGAGGGCGCAATTCTTATCCGATTGGAATAAAGTTTCGCACGATGTGTTTTGTTATGATATCTAATAACTGTGCCAAGTATGGTTCACATCGGTCAATAACCTAATATAGCTGCCATATAAACCGATCTTGAGGTCTTGACTTCTTGAGCCTCTAGAGGGCGCAATTCTCATCCAATTTGACTGAAATTTTGCACATAGTGTTTGAGTATTACTTCTAACAACTGTTCTAAGTATGGTTCAATTCGGTTCATTACCTGATATAGCTGTCATATAAACCGATCTTGGGTCTTGACTTCTTGAGCCTCTAGAGGGCGCAATTCTTATCCGATGAAATTTAAAATTTTGCACCACGTATTTTGTTATGATGTCCAATAACTGTGCCAAGTATGGTTTAAATCGGTCCATAACCTGATGTAGCTGCCATATAAACCCATCTTGGGTCTTGACTTCTTGGGCCTATAGAGGTCGCAATTCTTATCCGATTTGCCTGAAATTTTGTACGACGGATTCTCTCATGACCAGCAACATACGTGTTTATTATGATCCGAATCGGTCTATAGCCCGATACAGCTCCCATATAAATCGATCTCTTTATTTTTCTTCTTGAGCCCCCAAAGGGCGCAATTCTTATTCGAATTGGCTGACATTTTACACAGGTCTCCAACATATAATTTAATTGTGGTCCAAACCGGACCATATCTTGATATCGCTCTAATAGCAGAGCAAATCTTTTCTTTTATCCTTTTTATACCCTCCACCATAAGATGGGGGGTATACTAATTTCGTCATTCTGTTTGTAACTACTCGAAATATTCGTCTGAGACCCTATAAAGTATATATATTCTTGATCGTCGTGAAATTTTATGTCGATCTAGCCATGTCAGTCCGTCTGTCCGTCCGTCCGTCCGTCCGTCCGTCCGTCTGTCTGTCGAAAGCACGCTAACTTCCGAAGGAGTAAAGCTAGCCGCTTGAAATTTTGCACAAATACTTCTTATTAGTGTAGGTCGGTTGGTATTGTAAATGGGCCATATCGGTCCATGTTTTGATATAGCTGCCATATAAACCGATCTTGGGTTTTGACTTCTTGAGCCTCTAGAGGGCGCTATTCTTATCCGATTGGAATGAAATTTTGCACGACGTGTTTTGTTAAGACATTCAACAACTGTGCCAAGTATTGTTTACATCGGTACATAACCTGATATACCTGCCATATAAACCGATCTTGGGTCTTGACTTCCTGAGCCTCTAGAGTGCGCAATTCTTATCCGATTGGAATGAAATTTTGCACGACGTGTTTCGTTATTATATCCAACAACTGTGCCAAGTATGGTTCAAATCGGTCCATAATCTGATATAGCTGTCATATAAACCGATCTTGGGTCATGACTTCTTGAGCCTCTAGAGTGCGCAATTCTTATCCGATTTGAATGAAATTTTGCACGACGTGTTATGCTACGATATCCAATAACTGTGCCAAGTATGGTTCACATCGGTTCATAACCTGATATAGGTGCAATATAAACCGATCTTGGGTCTTGACTTCTTGAGCCTCTAGAGTGCGCAATTCTTATCCGATTGGAATGAAATTTTGCACTACGTGTTTTGTTATGATATCCAAAAACTGTGCCAAGTGTGGTTCAAATCGGTCTATAACCTGATATAGCTGTCATATAAACCGATATTGGGTCTTGACTTCTTGAGCCTCTAGAGGGCGCAATTCTCATCCGACTAGACACAAATTTTGCACATAGTGTTTTAGTATCACTTCTAACAACTGTGCTAAGTATGGTTCAATTCGGGCCATTACCTGGTATAGCTGTCATATAAACCGATCTTGGGTCTTGACTTCTTGAGGCTCTAGAGTGCGCAATTCTTATCCGATTAGAATGAAATTTTGCACCACGTGTTTTGTCCATAACCTGATGTAGCTGCCATATAAACCTATATTGGGTCTTGACTTCTTGGGCCTCTAGAGAGCGAAATTCTGATGATTTGCCTGAAATTTTGTACGACGGATTCTCTCATGACCATCAACATACGTGTTTATTATGGTCTGAATCGGTCTATAGCCCGATACAGCTCCCATATAAATCGATCTCTCTATTTTACTTTTTGAGCCCCCAAAGGGCGCAATTCTTATTCGAATTGGCTGACATTTTACACAGGTCTCCAACATATAATTTAATTGTGGTCTAAACCGGATCATATCTTGATATCGCTCTAATAGCAGGTTTTTTCTTTCTTTCTTTTCTTATATCATTTTTTGCCTAAGAAGAAATGCCGGGAAAAGAACTGACAAATGCGCTCCATGGTGGAGGGTATATAAGATTCGGCCCGGCCGAACTTAGAACGCTTTTACTTGTTTTGCCTAAGAAGAGATGCCGGGAAAAGAACTCGACAAATGCGATCCATGGTGGAGGGTATATAAGATTCGGCCCGGCCGAACTTAGCACGCTTTTACTTGTTTCTGATGTTCTCGCCAAGATTCAAGCCCAGGCCTTCAGCGTCATAGGCGAACATGCTTATCTCTGCTCTACAGTGGCCTCCGGAGAAGCTTGTATAAAAGCTGTCAATCCTCAATGTGTTTCTTCTTAAATTTTCTGATCCTAAAGTAGCATCCGTTGGATTCGTCTTGTGTGCCTCACTCACACAATTGGCCTAGGTGATCCATCAAAAAAATCTGATGTAGTGTTTAAAAACTTGATAAACTTTTTCTGTTTCAATGGCAAAGAAAATAAAGCAAAAGTTTGTGAACTCCAATCCAACATTGTCATGGAACACCTCTTATCTGCATAACAAAAGCCCCACTCTCCCTTCATTCTTCTTCTTCTGCTTCATCCATGCAACGCATGAACAGAGTGTAATCAAAAATAAATTGTCTCCGGTATAGCAATTCGCTCAACGAAAAGATAGTCAATAGAATGAACACCCATGGAAATGCCAACAACTAACCATGCGAACCACTGCACCCCCCTCTCACCAACCAAAGTGAGGCAATGTTCGGTGGTTATTTCGATGGTTGTTCGCCATGATTTGCTTGCGACATCACAATTTTACACTCACTTCTTGCCATAAAATTGCAATTGTTATTTTAACCTTTTTCGAGGAAAAAAAAAGACAAAACGCAAAAAGAGTCAAGCGACAACATTTGTAATGGGGTTTGGCAGGCGTACAGGACTCTCCGAACAGCCCTTTGGGGAGCTAAAAATGGTTGCAGCAGGCAGATGCGTAACGTAGTTAACCCTTTTGTTGCCGCCACACCGCCCCACAGACAATGCCATGTAATCATGTGTGTCTCAACAGACAATAATCACGCACTCACACACACACACACACAAACCAACATATGTATATGTTCACCGCAGTGTCTAGGTACTCGTTTGTATGCATTAAACCTCCTCCTCCTCCTCCTCCCATTAGTCTTTCTGCTCTTACCTTGCCCACCATGAATTCCCCGTTACCATGTTTTGTGGTTGTGTTATCCTGAAAATAATGATTTTTGCATGAGGACAAGTTTGCTGGGAAATGAGTGAGTGTGCATGTGTGTGTGTGTGTGTGTGTGGGTTCGCGTATTATCCTTCCATATCCACTCGTATGTTACTGCTATTTTACGAGGTGTCCTGTAATAAAAGTTCATTTGCGTCGGCTTTTAAACTAACCGAGGACATTTGGCACCTTATTTTGCGGTCATATGCCTCAACTACCAGGCAGTGCGTGGGGCGTAAGGGTTAAGGCAATCATGCGGCCGATTTGCCATATTGTCTGGGGAAATCTGTCACTTAATGGCCGAGAACATTTTATCGCTAGTTTCGAAATAAAAAACTCTTTGCAAAACAGGTGGCCGTTTGTACTTGGCTTAAAGCTGAGTTCATGGTCATTTTGGTTTAGCCCAAAGGATTTGGTTTGGAAAAATGTGCTAACATGGACAAATTGCGTGGCAGACTTTTTGTATGGCGATAGTTTAAAAAATTAAGAGAGAGTTTAATAGTACAGAAGCAGCCACTGTTAAAATTATGTTTTATTGGATAGAGATTTCAATTGGAAAAAAAAAGTTTGAAAGAAAACAAGTAAGAAGGCGTTAAGTTCTGCCGGGTCGAACTTTGAATACTCACTACCTCGGGTATATATGTAAACTATCTTTCATCAAAATCCAGTGAAAATTGCATACCTTATGTCCCATAGCAGTTATATCAAAATATGTTCCGATTTGGACCAAATTCTAATAAGTACAGTAGCTATATCTCAAAATAAACCGATCTAAACCATATACGACACGGATGTTGAAAAGCCTTACATAAGTCACTGTGTCAAATTTCAGTGACGTCGGTTAATAAATGCGTCTTTTATGGGGCCAAGACCATAAATCGAGGTAACGGTCTATATGGCAGCTAATGCCAAATCTGGACCGATTTGGGCCAGGTTGCAGATAACTCACTGTCCCAAATTACGACGACATTGGACAATAAATACGCCATTTATGGGCTCTACTCATTGTCGCAAATTTTGGGCACATCGGACCATAAATGGGCTTTTTATGGTCCCAAAACCTAAAACCGAGAAATCGGTCTAAATGGCAGCTATATCCAAATCTGGACCGATCTGTGCCATATTGCGGAAGCATATCAAAGGGCTTAACTTAACTCACTATCCCGAATTTCCACGACATCGGACAATAAGTGCACCTTTTATGGCCCCAAAACCTAAAACCGAGAGATCGGTCTATATGGCAGCTATATCCAAATCTGGACCGATGTGTGCCATATTGCAAAAGTATGTCAAGGGGCTTAACTTAACTCACTGTCCCGAATTTCGGCGACATCGGACAATAAATGCACCTTTTATAGTCCCAAAACCTTAAATCGTGAGATCGGTCTATATGGCAGCTATATTCAAACCTGGACCGATGTGAGCCAAATTAAAGAAGTATGTCAAGGGGCCTAACTTAACTCACTGTCTCAAATTTCGGCAAATTCGGACAATAAATGCGCATTTTATAAGCCCAAAACCTTAAATCGAGAGATCGGTCTATATTGCAGATATATCCAGATCTGAATCGATCAGAACAAAATTTAATAAAGATGTCGATGGGCTTAAGACAACTCCCTGTCTTAAATTTCAGCAAAATCGGATAATAAATGTGGTTTTTATGGGCCTGAGACCCTAAATCGGCCGATCGGTCTATATGGCAGCTATATCCAAATCTATCTACTCTACTCTCTACTCTACTCTACTGTATACTCTACTCTCTACTCCACTCTCTACTCTACTCTCTACTCTACTCCCTACTCTACTCCCTACTCCACTCTCTACTCTACTCTCTACTCTACTCTCTACTCTACTCTCTACTCTACTCTCTACTCTACTCTCTAATCTACTCTCTACTCTACTCTACTCTACTCAACTCTACTCTACTCTACTCTACTCTACTCTACTCTACTCTACTCTACTCTACTCTACTCTACTCTACTCTACTCTACTCTACTCTACTCTACTCTACTCTACTCTACTCTACTCTACTCTACTCTACTCTACTCTACTCTACTCTACTCTACTCTACTCTACTCTACTCTACTCTACTCTACTCTACTCTACTCTACTCTACTCTACTCTACTCTACTCCACTCTCTACTCTACTCTCTACTCTACTCTCTACTCTACTCTCTACTCTACTCTCTAATCTACTCTCTACTCTCTACTCTACTCTACTCTACTCTACTCTACTCAACTCTACTCTACTCTACTCTACTCTACTCTACTCTACTCTACTCTACTCTACTCTACTCTACTCTACTCTACTCTACTCTACTCTACTCTACTCTACTCTACTCTACTCTACTCTACTCTACTCTACTCTACTCTACTCTACTCTACTCTACTCTACTCTACTCTACTCTACTCTACTCTACTCTACTCTACTCTACTCTACTCTACTCTACTCTACTCTACTCTACTCTACTCTACTCTACTCTACTCTACTCTACTCTACTCTACTCTACTCTACTCTACTCTACTCTACTCTACTCTACTCTACTCTACTCTACTCTACTCTACTCTACTCTACTCTACTCTACTCTACTCTACTCTACTCTACTCTACTCTACTCTACTCTACTCTACTCTACTCTACTCTACTCTACTCTACTCTACTCTACTCTACTCTACTCTACTCTACTCTACTCTACTCTACTCTACTCTACTCTACTCTACTCTACTCTACTCTACTCTACTCTACTCTACTCTACTCTACTCTACTCTACTCTACTCTACTCTACTCTACTCTACTCTACTCTACTCTACTCTACTCTACTCTACTCTACTCTACTCTACTCTACTCTACTCTACTCTACTCTACTCTACTCTACTCTACTCTACTCTACTCTACTCTACTCTACTCTACTCTACTCTACTCTACTCTACTCTACTCTACTCTACTCTACTCTACTCTACTCTACTCTACTCTACTCTACTCTACTCTACTCTACTCTACTCTACTCTACTCTACTCTACTCTACTCTACTCTACTCTACTCTACTCTACTCTACTCTACTCTACTCTACTCTACTCTACTCTACTCTACTCTACTACTACTCTACTACTACTCTACTACTACTCTACTACTACTCTATTACTACTCTATTACTACTCTACTACTACTCTACTACTACTCTACTACTACTCTACTACTACTCTACTACTACTCTACTACTACTCTACTACTACTCTACTACTACTCTATTACTACTCTACTACTACTCTACTACTACTCTACTACTACTCTACTCCTACTCTACTCCTACTCTACTCCTACTCTACTCCTTCTCTACTCCTACTCTACTCCTACTCTACTCCTACTCTACTCCTACTCTACTACTACTCTACTACTACTCTATTACTACTCTACTACTACTCTACTACTACTCTACTACTACTCTACTCCTACTCTACTCCTACTCTACTCCTACTCTACTCCTTCTCTACTCCTACTCTACTCCTACTCTACTCCTACTCTACTCCTACTCTACTCCTACTCTACTCCTACTCTACTACTACTCTACTACTACTTTACTACTACTTTACTACTACTCTACTACTACTCTACTACTACTCTATTACTACTCTACTACTACTCTACTACTACTCTACTACTACTCTACTACTACTCTACTACTACTCTATTACTACTCTACTACTACTCTACTCTACTCTACTACTACTCTACTACTACTCTACTACTACTCTACTACTACTCTACTACTACTCTACTACTACTCTACTACTACTCTATTACTACTCTACTACTACTCTACTACTACTCTACTACTACTCTACTCCTACTCTACTCCTACTCTACTCCTTCTCTACTCCTACTCTACTCCTACTCTACTCCTACTCTACTCCTACTCTACTCCTACTCTACTCCTACTCTACTACTACTCTACTACTACTTTACTACTACTTTACTACTACTCTACTACTACTCTACTACTACTCTACTACTACTCTACTACTACTCTACTACTACTCTACTACTACTCTACTAATACTCTACTACTACTCTACTCCTACTCTACTCCTACTCTACTCCTACTCTACTCCTTCTCTACTCCTACTCTACTCCTACTCTACTCCTACTCTACTCCTACTCTACTCCTACTCTACTACTACTCTACTACTACTTTACTACTACTTTACTACTACTCTACTACTACTTTACTACTACTCTACTACTACTATACTACTACTCTACTACTACTCTACTACTACTCTACTACTACTCTACTACTACTCTACTACTACTCTACTACTACTCTACTACCACTCTACTACTACTCTACTACTACTCTACTACTACTCTACTACTACTCTACTACTACTCTACTCCTACTCTACTCTCTACTCTACTCCTACTCTACTACTACTCTACTACTACTTATACTACTACTCTACTACTACTCTACTACTACTCTATTACTACTCTACTACTACTCTACTACTACTCTACTACTACTCTACTACTACTCTACTACTACTCTACTACTACTCTACTACTACTCTACTACTACTCTACTACTACTCTACTACTACCCTACTACTACTCTACTACTACTCTACTACTACTCTACTACTACTCTACTACTACTCTACTACTACTCTACTACTACTCTACTACTACTCTATTACTACTCTACTACTACTCTACTACTACTCTACTACTACTCTACTACTACTCTACTACTACTATACTACTACTCTACTACCACTCTACTACTACTCTACTACTACTCTACTACTACTCTACTACTACTCTACTACTACTCTACTACTACTCTACTACTACTCTACTACTACTCTACTACTACTCTACTACTACTCTACTACTACTCTACTACTACTCTACTACTACTCTACTACTACTCTACTACTACTCTACTACTACTCTACTACTACTCTACTACTACTCTACTACTACTCTACTACTACTCTACTACTACTCTACTACTACTCTACTACTACTCTACTACTACTCTACTACTACTCTACTACTACTCTACTACTACTCTACAACTACTCTACTACTACTCTACTACTACTCTACTACTACTCTACTACTACTCTACTACTACTCTACTACTACTCTACTACTACTGCTCTACTACTACTCTACTACTACTCTACTCCTACTCTACTCCTACTCTACTCTACTACTCCTCTACTACTACTCTACTACTCTACTACTACTCTACTACTACTCTACTACTACTCTACTCCTACTCTACTCCTACTCTACTACTACTCTACTCCTACTCTACTCATACTCTACTCTGCTCTACTACTACTCTACTACTACTCTACTACTACTCTACTCCTACTCTACTCATACTCTACTCTGCTCTACTACTACTCTACTACTACTCTACTACTACTCTACTCCTACTCCACTCCTACTCTACTGCTACTCTACTCCTACTCTACTCTGCTCTACTACTACTCTACTACTACTCTACTACTACTCTACTACTACTGTACTACTACTCTACTACTACTCTACTACTACTCTACTCTACTCTACTCTACTCTACTCTACTCTACTCTACTCTACTCTACTCTACTCTACTCTACTCTACTCTACTCTACTCTACTCTACTCTACTCTACTCTACTCTACTCTACTCTATTCTTTCTTCATGTGCAGTCATACCTCGTTCCTCTTTAAAAGCAACTTAAACCCCATCTCCAATAAATTCCATTACCCTCCTTCCAAAGGTACCAAATGTAACAGTTCTTTACCAAACTTCCGTTGAATTCACAGCCAAACACAATCCCAAAGCTTCTGAAGAATTCCAATTGGGCGCAATGGCGAAACATGGGCAAACAAATTGCAAGTCCCATATAACTCTGTAGTACAGGGGAACGCGTGTTTATCCACAACAAATTAACACCTGTTTCAGATTAAAAGACAACAACGAGCCTCGTAATGTTATGGACTGCCATAGGCTGAAAAACCAAGTGGTGGAGGCAAACACTGAGCATTAAAGGCGTTTAGAGTTCCAGTGTCACTTTGAGGCAATTTTCAGGGAACCGCCCTAGATTTTCAATTGAATTTCTATTCCCCCTTTTGTGTCACTTATTGTCACTTGGAGGTGAATTCCTCAAAATTCCTTGGACAGGCAGTACGTAATGACGAAATGATTTATGGACTTAGAGATCACTTACTGTACCACACCATGGCTAAACATTCCATTCATGAATTCGAAGGTGTTAACTTGGATTGGATTCTATTATGTTGGTTTTTTCTAGGGAGTTCTAAAAAGGTAAAGAAGGGTGTTATATTGGGATGATGAATATTTTTTTCAATTGCGCCCTCTAGTGGCTCAAGAAGTCAAGACCCCAGATCGGTTTATATGGCAGCTATATCAGGTTATGGACCGATTTGAATTATTCTTAGCACAGTTGTTGGATATCATAACAAAATACTTCGTGCAAAATTTCAGTCCATGCGGATAAGAATTGCGCCCTCTAGAGGCTATAGAAGTCAAGACCCAAGATTGGTTTATATGACAGCTATATCAGATTATGGACCGATTTGAACCATACTTAGCACAGTTGTTGGAAGTCATAGTGAAACACGTTGTGCAGAATTTTATTCCAATCGGATAAGAATTGCGCCCTCTAGAGGCTCAAGATTTCAAGACCCCAGATCGGGTTATATGGCAGCTATATCAGGTTATAGACCGATTTGAACCATACTAGACGCAGCTGTTGGATATCATAACAAAACACGTCGTGCAAAATTTCATTCCTTCATTTCATTCATCATTTGCTGCTAAACTTTCATCACGTTTCCAAACCGCACCCTTTGTTTCAGTAAAACCATGCATTAAGACCATGAAAATTCCCATTAAGTCGCACTTGCTTACGAAGATTTGTTTACTTACAACGATCAGTGCAGACAGCTTGGGTACTTGTTTTACGCACATTTGTGAGCCATCCATCGGGTCAGCCAGCCATCCAGCCATGCAGTCGACCAATTTGCTGGCTGATTGGCCCTTTTTTTCTCCTAAGCCACCATTAACCAAGTCTACAAATTCAGACGTCAGCTGACGCAGAGTAATGGAAGAGGGTAATTGGATTTTGTTGTTGTTTTTGTAGCATTGTATCATGATCTATTATTAACTTTTGGCATGAGCCCAGATAAGGCAGACATGCCAGGTGATGGGGCGAAGGAGTGAGCCGTAGATGGGCGCTCTTGGAAGTTTGGTACTCGTATGCAACATGTCAATGGCCACCATGGCAATGCTGCTGCCTCCGTGGTTTGTTGTCAACAGTGCTGCTGCTAATGTGGGGTTGTAGGTATTTGTTGTCGATTTTCGTTGTAAAAACGGAGGGCCAGACAAATAGACAGATTTTTCTGTTTATTTTGTCATTTATTTGTCATTGTTAGTTGTTGTCTTGTTTTATTTGTTAAGATTTTTAACGCTCCGCATTATCAATATTTGTCTACCAATGTGAGTACAGCTTCAGTCAAGCAAGTCTATGCATGAAGTCATACCATTGACTTTGTGGAGTATTGGACAGTGTGGCTGGTTGTGTGGAAGATGGAACATTCTATGCTGTGATGATATGAACGAACGCCTGCAAGTCTAACAATGATTTTGACTTTGCAACAGCCTCAACATGGGAGAATGTAGGCGATGCAATTGGATATGACAAACAAGTACAACGGCATTAAGTGTGTCTGGGTTGAAACCCGGGTACCCTCAGATATTTGTATATATTAACCAAATTTCTTCAAAATCCGGTGAAAACAAAACCATTTAGCGTTGCCCAAAAAGTAATTGCGGATTTTTCAAAAGAAAGTAAATGCATTTTTAATAAAACTTAGAATGAACTTTAATCAAATATACTTTTTTCTAAAGCAAGCTAAAAGTCACAGCTGATAACTGACAGAAGAAAGAATGCAATTACAGAGTCACAAGCTGTGAAAAAATTTGTCAACGCCGACTATATGAAAAATCCGCAATTACTTTTTTGGCAACCCAAGACAAACCTACAGCAAATACATAAAAATATGGTCCTACTTACGACCATCTGCACCTCGGAGCTGCTGTGATTCCGACAGACGCACTGTGGGATAGAATCGAAAAAAAAAAACAAGTAAAACGGCGTTAAGTTCGGCCGGGCCGAACTTTGGATACCCACCACCTCGGGTATATATGTGAACCACCTTTCATCAAAATCCAGTGAAAAATGCACACCATAGCAGCTATATAGACATATCATACGATTTAGACCAAATGCTTATAAGTAAAAGTCATTGTTCAACCGAGAGATCGGTCTATATGGCAGCTATATCCAAATCTGAACCGATCGGAGCCAAATTGCAGACAAATATCGAAGGGCCCAACACAACTTACTGTCCCAAATTTCAGCGACATCGGACAATAAATGCGCCTTTTATGGGCCCAAAACCTTAAATCGAGAGATCGGTCTATATGGCAGCTATATCCAAATCTGAACCGATCAGGGCCAAATAGAAGAAATATGTCGAAGGGCCCAAGGCAACTCACTGTCCCAAATTTCAGCAAAACCGGATAATAAATGCGGCTTTAATGGGCCCAATACCTTAAATCTGAGGATCGGTCTATATGGCAGCTATATGCAAATCTGGACCGATCTGAGCCAAATTGAAGAAATATCTTGATGGGGCTAAGACAACTCACTGTCCTAAATTTCAGCAAAATCGGATAATAAATGTGGCTTTTATGGGCCTAAGACCATAAATCGGAGGATATGTCTATATGGCAGCTATATCCAAATCTGGACCGCTCTGAGCCATATTGCAGAAGTATGTCGAGGGGCTTAATTTAACTCACCGTATCAAATTTCGACGACATCGGACAATAAATACGCCTTTTATGGGCTCAAAACCCTTAATCAAGAGATCGGTCTATATGGAGCCTATATCTAAATCTGGACCGATTTGAGCCAAATTAAAGAGGGCTATCGAAGGGCCAAAAACAACTCACTCTCTAAAATTTCGGCGTAATCGGACAATTAATGCGCCTTTTATAAGCCCAAAACCTTAAATCTTGAGATCGGTCTGTATGGCAGCTATATCGAAATCTGGTCGGATCTAAACAAATATAGAGAAAAATATTGAAGGGCTCAATACAACTCACTATGCCCAAGTTCGACGAAATCGGACAATTAATGCGCCTTTAATGGGCTCAAAACCTTAAATCGAGAAATCGGTCTATATGGAGGCTATATCTAAATCTGAACCGATCTGAGCCAAATTGAAGAGGGATATCAATGGGCCCAATACAACTCACTGTACCAAATTTTGGCGACATCGAACAATAAATGCGCCTTTTACTTCCCCAAAACCTTAAATCGAGAGATCGGTCTATATGACAGCTATATCCAAATCTGGTCTGATCTCTGCCATATTGCAGAAGTATGTCGAGGGGTTTAACACGACCCACTGTCCCAAATTTCGGCGAAATTTGACAATAAATGCGCCTTTTATGGGCCCAAAACTTGAAATCGAGAGATCGGTCTATATGGCAGCTATATCCAAATCTAGACCGATCGGAGCCAAATTTTATACTCTCCACCATAGGATGGGGGGTATACTAATTTCGTCATTCTGATCTGGGGTCTTGACTTCTTGGGCCTCTAAAGGCGCATTTCTTATCCGATTTTTTGCACGAGACTTTCTGTTATGATTTTCAACAGCTGTGGCAAGTTCGGGTGAAATCGGTGCATAACCCGATATAGCTGTCATATAATCCGCTCTGGGGTCTTGACTTCTTAAGCCTTTATAGGGCGCAAATCCTATCCGATTTCGCTGAAATTTTGCATGACGTGCTTTGACTTGACGAGTTTTGACTTTCAACAATTGTGCAAAGTATGGTTCAAATCGGTTGATAACCTGATATAGCTGCCATATAAACCGATTTGGTATCTTGACTTCTTGAGCCTCTATAGGGCGCAATTATTATCTGATTTGGGTGAAATTTCTACAACATGACCTTCATCATACCTAATACTAATACTACTCCCCTATAAAACAATTTCCCTATTTTACTTTTTGAGTCCCTTAAGGGTCAAATTCTTATTCGATTTGACTGAAATTTTTCACAATGACTTCTACTATGATCTCCAACATTCATGTCATTATGGTCCGAATCTGACCATAACTTGATATAGCTCCAATGGCATATCAATTATTATACCCTACGCCACCACTGTGGTACAGGGTATTATAGATTTGTGCATTTGTTTGCAACGCCAAGAGGGAGAAGAGCTAGACCCATTGATAAGTATACGGATCGGCTTAGAATCACTTCCTGATTCGATTTGGCCATGTTCGTCTGTCCGTTTGTCCGTCTGTGAGTCCATGTATTCTTGTAATCAAAGTGCAGGTCGTATTTGTTGTCCAATCATCACGAAATTTTGCCCATATCATTTTTTTTTGGCCCAAGAATGGACGCTATTGATTTTGTTAAAAATCGGTTCAGATTTAGATATAGCTCCCATATATATGTATCACCCGATTTGCACTTAAATGGCCGCACTAGCTTCAATTTTCGATCGATCTGCACGAAATTTGGCATGGATTGTTTTGTTGCTGATTTTGACCTATTTGCAAATTTTCATCAAAATCGGTTTAGATTAGGATATAGCTCCCATATATATATATATATATATCGCCCGATTTGCACTTAAATGGCCATAGTAGCTACAATTTTAAACCGATCTACACAAAATTTGGCACGGATTGTTTTGTTACTGATTTCAACATATCTGCAAAATTTCATCAAAATCGGTTCAGATTTAGATATAGCTCCCATAGATATATATCGCCCGATTTGCACTTAAATGGCCGTAGTAACAACGAATATCGACCGATCTGCACAAAATTTGGCATGGATTGTTTTGTTACTGATTGTAACATATCTGCGAAATTTCATCAAAATCGGTTCAGATTTAGATATAGCTCCCATATATATGTATCGCCCGATTTGCACTTAAATGGCCGCAGTAGCTTCAATTTTCAATCGATCTGCATGAAATTTGGCACGGATTGTTTCGTTACTGATCTTAACAAATCTTCGAAATTTCATCAAAATCGGTTCAGATTTAGATATTGCTCCCATAGATATGAATCGCCCGATTTGCACTTAAAACGCCGTAGTAGCTTCAATTTTCAATCGATTTGCATGAAATTTGGCATGGATTCTTTTGTTACTGATCTTAACATATCTTCGAAATTTCATCAAAATCGGTTCAGATTTAGATATAGCTCCCATATATATGTATCGCCCGATTTGCACTTAAATGGCCGCAGTAGCTTCAATTTTCAATCGATCTGCACGAAATTTGGCACGGATTGTTTTGTTACTAATCTTAATATATGTTCGAGATTTCATCAAAATCGGTTCAGATTTGGATATAGCTCCCATATATATGTATCGCCCGATTTGCACTTAAATGGCCGCAGAAGCTTCAATTTTCAATCGATCTGCATGAAATTTGGCATGGATTCTTTTGTTACTGATCTTAACATATCTTCGAGATTTCATCAAAATCGGTTCAGATTTGGATATAGCTCCCATATATATGTATCGCCCGATTTGCACTTAAATGGCCGCAGTAGCTTTAATTTTCAATCGATCTGCATGAAATTTGGCATGGATTGTTTTGTTACTGATCTTAACATATCTTCGAAATTTCATCAAAATCGGTTCAGATTTGGATATAGCTCCCATATATATGTATCGCCCGATTTGCACTTAAATGACCGCAGAAGCTTCAATTTTCAATCGATCTGCACGAAATTTGGCACGGATTGTTTTGTTACTGATCTTAACATATGTTCGAGATTTCATTAAAATCGGTTCAGATTTGGATATAGCTCCCATATATATGTATCGCCCGATTTGCACTTAAATAGCCGCAGTAGCTTTAATTTTCAATCGATCTGCATGAAATTTGGCATGGATTGTTTTGTTACTGATCTTAACATATCTTCGAGATTTCATCAAAATCGGTTCAGATTTAGATATAGCTCCCATATATATATATGTCGCCCGATTTGCACTTAAATGGCCGCAGTAGCTACAATTTTCAAACAATCGGTTTGAAAGTCGGTTCAGATTTAGATGTAGCTCCCATATTGCCCGAATTTATAATTGTAGGGTAGGTGTAGGGTATTATATAGTCGGCTCCACCCGACTTTTGCCTTTCCTTACCGGTTTTCTATGGGTGTCAGCGTTGATATGGATTTCAGTTGCAGTTGTATAGGTCAATCTATTCTACAACTCTGATCTCCAGGGTACTAAACGACACAAGGAACACCCGACGTGTATGCAAACTGTCACAAAGTCCGGGTAAGTTGTATGAAGTGTACCCACACCACACCCATCTCTTCTTCATATAGTTGATGTACTTTCTACATCTGCTCACTAGCCTGTACAACATTGTCTGTTGACATCCAACGCCAAGGATCAATGGTGTCAACTGTCACCTTGAATGATACGGCGACTTAGCTGTCCTTCCTTCCTTCATTCAACCACCACAAAACTAACGATAGATATCTCTTTAGCGATTAATAGTAAAGAAAAAAAAACAAAGTAGCAGTCGATCCATGCATAGGAAAATTGTTATTCACATGTCGTTGGCATGTTACGCCAAAGTGATCGTGTTTGAAGTTCCTTTTTTTTTTCCCATTCACTCTTTATTCGTAATAGGTGCGTTTTTATTATAATTTATGTGGCTCTTACTTAACCGTCATTAAACATTGACACCTGCTTGGGTCGACGTTGTGGCAAATGAGGCAGCAAATGAAGTGCCTAGAGAACTAAAACCGCATCATAAGGTTGTTGATAGCAAGAAGCGAGTTGGTGTTTACGCTTTTCACCACTTCTTTGCACTCCTGCACTGGCCAGGACAGGTTGTTACGCCTCTGTGATGTTGTGTGGCTGCTATCCTCTGTGGGTATCCTGCACCTTTTGTATGATGGTTGTTCTCTAACAACAATAAGGACCTAATTGTGGAAATTGTTTGGTTGTTTGTTTCCAACTTCCTTGTGTTTTTTTTGAGCCATTGACTCTGGCTGATCGTTACATGTTTATGGCATTTACACGCTCTTTCAAACGGTCATTTAACCATGGCCGACTACCATGCTATGCCTTTGCCAGCCACTTAGGCATGAGGTCCTTTTTTCCTGTTCTTCTTTTTTTTTTCCATTTCGTGTATGGTTGTTCTTTGTTCATAAAACCATTGTTTGTTTAGCTTCAATGATCTTTTTTTGACTTGGTCTTGTTAAGAGGTTCGTTCTACCGTTCTTCTGGCCCTTGTCCTTGCCGCCTGGTGTTTGTGGTGGTGGTGGTGGCTTCTCTCCCCTGAGCTAACAAATTATTTTGTTACGCTTTGTGCCTGCACCTCCTACTCCTCTTTGGCCCGCAATTGTTGACTCCCTGGCCAAGATCTTGTTCTGTTGCCTTGGCCAGCAGTATCGCTTGCAGTCTTTGCCTTTTTTGCGATAATGATCTGTTTGCAGTCTTTCATTGTCCGTCTTGGGATTTTTCAATTGTTTTCGGTGTTGTGAAATTTTGAGACAATAGTCCAGCCCCATTCATGCCATTCTCTCACATTCGTTCCTTGGCAGGGTTTCGACTGAGCATAAGTCGCAAATTATTTGTGACCATAATTAGTTTGTGGCTGATATTTTTGTGTGGTCGCTTGTGCTGAATTTGGTTGGTGTTGGCTCAATGGCTCGTTTAGCGGTCAGAACATAAAGTGCGATCTTTGGCTTTATGGGCTTCAAATTAATAATTGTTTGTCATTGTGGCCAAATGGGCGACAAATTTTCAACACCTTTATCGATTAATACCAAGTCAATTATATTTCTGTTGCAAGTGAGAATGGTGTAAGGACAACAAGTAGAAGCGTGCTAAGTTCGGCCGGGCCAGATCGCATTTGTCGAGTTCTTTTCCCGATATCTCTTTTTAGGCAAACAAAGGGTAAAAGAAAAGAATTGCTGTAATATTGAAACTATTGGGTTGCGCAAAAAAGTAATTGCGGATTTTTCATATAGTCGGCGTTGACAAATTTTATCACAGCTTGTGACTCTGTAATTGCATTCTTTCTTCTGTCAGTTATCAGCTGTTACTTTTAGCTTGCTTTAGAAAAAAAGTGTAAAAAAAGTATATTTGATTAAAGTTCATGCTAAGTTCTATTAAAAATGCATTTACTTTCTTTTAAAAAAATCCGCAATTACTTTTTGGGCAACCCAATACTTCTTATAAGTGCAGGTCAGTCGGTTTGCCCCTGTGCCTTAGAGGAATGCTCATGGGCAAAATTTGCATTTTTGCATTTGCCATGCAACTTGATATCGCATCTTGATTTCTTGAGCCTCTAGAAGGCTTGGTGAACCCAAAGCCTATCAGGTCAAAGTGTCCGAATTAAGAGCCTGTAATAATGTGGAACAGAGAAACGGTCGTCAGGACGACGACGACAATCCTATGGGTAGATCCGGATTGTGAGAAGACGAGGCTTCGGTTATTATAACAGGACACACAGGACACAAGCTCAGTTATGCAAAATTGGTGCGACACGAGATAGCAGGTGTAGGGCATGCGGGGAAGATGATACCGTTGGATCATTTCCTATGTCATTGCCCGTCTTTCGCGTCTTACAGACGGAAGAACGAACATAGCTTTGACGGACTCAGAATGCCATGACTCACCGTGGTAGTATAGAAGACAGCTTTGAGTGATAACTCTTTGACATTTCGAATGTTTAGAGCTAAGATGTTAAAGAGATCATGAGAGAATTTTCGAGGGCATAGGTGGTCCATCAAAACACTTTTAAGTTGCCAAACCTTCATCTGTAGTCCGATTGGGGAAAAAAATATTTGTTTTAAACATTCAAAATTTCAAAGAGGTGTCTCTTCAATTCTCAACGGCAAATTTTTATACCCTACGTCACTACTGTGGTACAGGGTTTATAACTTAGTGAATTTGTTTGTAACACCCAGAAGGAAGAGAGCTAGACACATTGACCAAGACCCGATGGATGATATACCTATGTCCTTCTGTCGGCCCATCCGTCCGTTTGTCTGTCTGTCCGTCCGTCCCTCTGTCTGCCTGTCCGTCCTTCCGTCCGTCTGTACGTCCGTCTGTCTGCCCGTCTGTACGTCCTTCTGTCCATCCGTCTGTCTGTCTGTCCGTCTGTCTGTCTGTCCGTCTTTATGTCCGTCTGTCCGTCTGTCTGTCTGTCTATCTATCTGTCCGTATGACTGTCCGTCTGTCTGTCTGCCTGTCTGTCTGTCTGTCTGCCTGTCTGCCTGTCTGTCTGCTTGCCAGTCTGCCTGTCTGTCTGTCTGTCTGCCTGTCTGCCTGTCTGCCTGTCTGTCCGTCCGTCTGGCTGTCTGTCCGTCTGTCTGTCTGTTTGTCTGCCTGTCTGTCTGCTTGCCAGTCTGTCCGTCCGTCTGTCTGTCCATGTTAGTTTGTGTACATACTCGTAGTACGGTCCACAATTTTCATCCAATCGCCTTTAAATTTGGAGCGGGCACATGGTTTGGCCTATAGACGAAGCCTTTTAAAATTGAAAATAATCGGTTCAGATTGGAAAATAGCTCCGATATATATGTTCGTCCGATTTGGAATAATACTGCAATAGTATCGTCATTTATGAACCGATCCTTATGAAATTTGGCACAAGGGAGTCTTTTCATACCCACCACCGAAGCATGGGGGGTATATTCATTTTGGCATTCCATTTGCAACACATCGAAATATCCATTTCCGACCCTATAAAGTATATATATTCTTGATCAGCGAAAAAATCTAAGACGATCTAGCCATGTCCGCCTGTCCGTCCGTCCGTGTGTTGAAATCACGGTACTGTCTTGAAAAAAGAAGTATTGAGCTGAAACTTTGCACAGATTCTTTTTTGTCCATAAGCAGGCTAAGTTCGAAGATGGACTATATCGGACTATATCTTGATATAGCCCCCATATAGACCGATCGGTCGATTAAGGGTCTCAGGCCCATAAAAGCCACATTTATTATCCGATTTTGCTAAAATTTTGGACAGTGAGTTGCATTAGGTCCTTCGACATTCTTCGTCAATGTGGCCTTGATCGGTTCAGATTTGGATATAGCTGCCATATAAACCGATCCTCCGATTTAGGGTCTTAGGCCCATAAAAGCCACATTTATTAGCTGATTTTGCTGACATTTAGGACAGTGAGTTGCCTTAGGTCCTGCGACATCCTTCGTCAATGTGGCCCTGATCGGTCCAAATTTGGATATAGCTGCCATATAGACCGATCATCCGATTTAGGGTCTTAGGCCCATAAAAGCCACATTTATTAGCCGATTTTGCTGAAATTTGGAACAATGAGTTTTGTTGGGCCCTTCAACATCCTTCGTTAACTTGGCCCGGATCGGTCCAGATTTGGTTATAGCTGCCATATAGACCGATCCGCCGATTTAGGGTCTTAGGCCCATAAAAGCCACATTTATTAGCCGATTTTGCTTAAATTTTAGACAGTGAGTTGCCATGGGTCCTTCGACATCCTCAATGTGGCTCGGATCGGTTCAGATTTGGATATAGCTGCCATATAGACCGATCCTCCGATTTAGGGTCTTAGGCCCATAAAAGCCACATTTATTTGCCGATTTTGCTGAAATTTGGGACAATGAGTTGTGTTAGGTTCTTCGATATCCTTCGTCAATGTGGCCCTGATCGGTTCAGATTTGGATATAGCTGCCATATCTCTCGATGGGCCTAAGACCCGATCTCTCGATTTTGGGTCTTATGCCCATAAAAGCCACATTTATTATCCGATTTTGCTGAAATTTGGGACAATGAGTTTTGTTGGGCCATTCAACATCGTTCGTTAACTTGGCCCGGATCGGTCCAGATTTGGTTATAGCTGCCATATAGACCGATCCGCCGATTTAGGGTCTTAGGCCCATAAAAGCCTCATTTAATACCCGATTTTGCTGAAATTTGGGACAGTGAGTTGTGTTAGGCCTTTCGACATCCTTCGTTAATTTATCTCTACTCGGAACAGATTTGGATATAGCTGCCATATAGAACGATCCCTCGGTTTAAGGTTTTGGGCCCATAAAAGGAGCATTTATTGTCCGATATCGCCGAAATTTGGGACAGTGAGTTGTGTTTGGCCCTTTGGTATCCTCCTTCTATTTCACTTATCGGACCAGATTTTGATATATCTGCCATATAGACCGATATTTCGATTTAAAGTCTTGGCCTCATAAAAGGCGAATTTATAATCCGATTTCACTGAAATTTGACACAGTGACTTACGTTAAGCTTTTCGACTTCAGTGTCGTATATGATTCAAATCGGTTTATTTTTAGATATAGCAACTAAAAAAACCAATATTTTGTTATACACAATTGAACAATGACTTGCACTTATTAGAGGTTTGTCCAAATCGGAACATATTTCGATATAGCTGCTGTGGGGCATAAGCTATGCAATTTTCACCAGATTTTGACTAAAGGTGGTTAACATATATACCTGAGGTGGTGGGTATCCAAAGTCCGGCCGGCCAAACTTAACGTCGTTTTACTTGTTCCACTTCATCCAGTATTTCTATCGCCGTCTCGATTATACCGTGATGGTATGACTTATTTCTATTATCTACCCATTGTCCTTATATATTCCGGGCCGGGATATTTAGAGTAATGTTCAGGTCCCTGATAGGCGTGGCCACCAATGGCAAACTGCGACCTTGTGTTGCACTTCTTCTCCTAAGCCACTACCGAAACCATGACGCTCTCGTAGAGCCAGTGAACTTTCTTTGGATTCAGGCTCCATTTGGAGCCTTCATGTGCTTTTTCGGTATGCTCCTGGATCCAAGATCACACACAAGTATTTGACCTTGTTAGATATTGAAAATGTTCTGTTGAGCAAACGAGCCTCAAATTTGCCAAGTTTAGTGTTCATCTCAGTTTTCTTCGGGTTTACATTCAGACCTGTAAGTCGAGCCCACTCGTATGGAATCTCTTAAACCTTTTTGCCCGTTCTGCATAACTGATTTGGACAACTATCTCTTAGAATTATTATAGCAGACTGTTTTAAAACCCTCCACAGTTAGGATAAGATGAGAATGCCTCTCTGTAGCATGACTTGTGACACTTTGTCTCTCATAGTTATATCATAAGACCCACAATTTATACACATGTACCATAGCGTAGGGTATCCGGTACTGGTCTAAGGATCACATGATTGTGTTGGTCCTCCCTCCCTTGAAAATGTATCTCTAACAGAGAAAATCGTGTTGAGGACATGAGGTTCAAACCGAAGATCGGTTAATATGTTTAATACATTAACAGATAATAGACCGATTCAGGACCATACTTGGCACAAATGTTGAACGTCATCATATTATGCCACAACAATACCTTCAAACAAGACTTCTCCTCCCAAACTTAGTTTTTCCAATTTTTTAATTGAATCTCTCTATTTTAGACCAACATCCTCA
The DNA here is from genome assembly GCF_963082655.1 of Stomoxys calcitrans. Classification (NCBI taxonomy): domain Eukaryota; kingdom Metazoa; phylum Arthropoda; class Insecta; order Diptera; family Muscidae; genus Stomoxys; species Stomoxys calcitrans. The sequence continues at coordinate 258,841,388 of NC_081552.1, read as the reverse complement.
TAACATATGGCAGTAGTTCTCTGTGTTGTGTTCCAATGATGTTGACATGATTACAAGAACACAAATGAAAAATCACTTCAGCTAACAAATACAAGTGCAACGCGTTTACAACAACAACAGGAACATGAGAAACACTAACAATAACAACGACAAGCATTCAAAAACGGTGGCAGGAGAAATTCAGCAACAAACAAGCCACAGCAACATGCGGCAAACAAGAACAGCAGCAATAACAATGCGAAAGTGGCAACAACAGCCATAACAACGCAACGCAACTCAACGCAAGGCAACAGTAGCATCCACATTAGTAACAGCAGCAGAATGTGGCAATGGCAGTAGCAGTGGCAATGGCAGTGTAACAACTTCAGCAAGCGTACGAATATTTTCGCGCTTGTCTGCCAAATTATGACAAGTGAAAAACCGTAATGGCGGCGCCTGTTCATATGCCGTGCGACATGGAAAAAGCCAGAGGAAACACAAGAACTGTTGTTGAAAAAATGTGTTGCGGGGGGGAGGGAAGGGAGGTGTGTAAGAGTAATCTCCCAAGAGTCACAAATGTTTTGAACAACGCCAAACATGGAACGTATCAATACGACCGCCACCGCCAACATCACCACCAGCAGCACTACCACCACCACAGCTACACAGTAACACTTACTCTGTGAAAAAGCACACACATGCCACGCTTATGGACAAGGACTTTTCCTCCAACGTGTTCAATATGTATTTGGAGAAAATTAAAAACTCAACACACTCATACAAGTCAACAATGAAAAAAAAAACCAAATACACCAAAAATGCCGAACATGGACCACAACATGTGTAAAACTTGTGGCGAATCTCAGCCACAAACATTGGAAACATATGAAAATTAAAATGTCATATTTGGCTTCAGTGATACACTGAAAAAAAAAAAAAAACACAAGTAAAAGGGCGTTAAGTTCGGCCGGGCAGAACTTTGGATACCCACCACCTCGGGTATATAAGTAAACCACCTTTCGTCAAAATCCGGTGAAAAATGCATACCTTATGTCCCAGAGCAGCTATACCGAAATATGTTCCAATTTGGACCAAATACTTATAAGTACAAGTCATTTTTCATTTATGAAACAAAATAATGGTCTTTTAAGTAGCTATAACGAACAATAAACCGATCTCAACCTTATATGATAGGATGTCGAAAAGCCCAACACACCTCACTGCACCAAATTTCGGCGAAATCGGACAATAAATGCGCCCTTTATGGCCCCAAAACCTCAAATCGAGAGATCGGTCTATATGGCAGCTATATCCAAATCTGGACCGATCTGTGCCATATTACAGAAGCATGTCGAGGGATTTAACATAACTCACTGTCCCAAATTTCAGCAAAATCGGATAATAAATGTGGCTTTTATGGGCCTAAGACCCTAAATCGGCGGATCGGTCTATATGGCAGCTATATCCAAATCTGGACCGATCTGGACCATATTAACAAAGAATGTCGAAGGGCCCAACAAAACACACTGTCCAAAATTTCAGCAAAATCGGTTGATAAATATGGCTTTTATGGGCCTAAGACCCTTAATCGGAGGATCGGTCTATATGGCAGCTATATCCAAATCTGAACCGATCAGTGCCAAATTGAAGAAAAATGTCGAAGGGCCTAAGACAACTGACCCAAATTTCAGCAAAATCGGATAAAAAATGCGGATTTAATGGGCCTAAGACCCTTAATCAGAGGATCGGTCTATATGGCAGCTATATCCAAATCTGGACCGATCTGGCCGAAAATGACGAAAGATGTCGAAGGGCGCAACACAACTCACTGTCTCAAATTTCAGCAAAATCGGATAATAAATGTGGCTTTTATGGGCCTAAACCCCTAATTTGGCGGATCGGTCTATATGGCAGCTATATCCAAATCTAGACCTATCGGAGCCAATTTGAAGGAGGATGTTGAGGGGTCTAACACAACTGACAGTACCGAATTTCAGCAAGGGCGGACGATAAATATGGCTTTTATGAGCGTAAGACCCTAAGTCGGTGCATCGGTCTATATGGCAGCTATATCCACATCTGAACTGATCAGGGCCAAAATGAAGAAGGGTGTCGAAGGGCCTAACACAACTCACTGTCCAAAATTTCGGCGAAATCGGACAATAAATGCGACTTTTATTGTCCCAAAACCTTAAATCGGCGGATCGTTCTATATGGCAGCTATATCCACATCTGAACTGATCAGGGCCAAAATGAAGAAGGAAGTCGAAGGGCCTAACACAACTCACTGTCCCAAATTTCGGCGAAATCGGACAATAAATGCGCCTTTTATGGGCCCAAAACTTTAAATCAGGAGATCGGTCTATATGGCAGCTATTTCCAAATTTGGACCGATCTGAGCCAAATTAACGGAGGATGTCGAAGGCCCTAAGACAACTCACTGTCCCATATTTGAGCAAAATCGGAATATAAATGTGGCTTTTATGGGCCTAAGACCCTAAATCAGAGGATCGGTCTTAATGGCAGCTATATCCAAATCTGGACCGATCTGGACCAAATTGACGACGGATTCATAGGGGCCTTATAAAACTCTCTGTTCCAAATTTCAGCAAAATCGGATAATAAATGTGACTTTTAAGGGCTTAGGACCCTAAATCGGCGGATCGGTTTATATGTTGGCTATATCAAGATATAGTCGGATATAGCTCATCTTCGAACTTAACCTTATGGACAAAAAAAGAATCTGTGCAAAGTTTCAGCTCAATATCTCTATTTTTAAAGACTGTAATGTGATTTCAACAGACAGATGGACGGACGGACGCGCATGATCTTAGATTTTTACTCTGATCAAGAATATTTTCACTTTATAGGGTCGGAAATGGATATTTCGATGTGTTGCAAACGGAATGACAAAATGAGTATACCCTTATCCTTTGGTGGTGGGTATAAAAAGAAAATCTAAGTTAGGAATTCCGAGCTACTTACAAAATTTGACATTGTATTCCATGCCACGCCCCTAAGATGGTTTATGTCTGGTATAGTGTCCCCACCTAAGTGGCGATATCTGTTAGAGGCGAAAGCCGGGCATTGACATAGGACGTCTCATCATCTTCCCCGCATGCCCTATCACTTGCCGCACCGATTTTACATAAGTGAGCCCGTACTCCTCTGTATCCTGTTATGATACTGAAAGCTAAACTGACCTCCTTCTTACTTCCTTTCAGTAATAGCCTCGTTTTCTCACCATCTGGATGCCCCCCATAGGATTTACGCCGTACTATCGACCGTTTCGGTTTACATACACATTCGTCGCCCGCGCCCTTAACATGGATTGCATCGACCTGAAAGGCTTCGGGTTAACCAGCCGATCATACTTGGCGCTGTTTTTGATGGTCATACAAAAACACTTCATTCAAAATATCAGCCCAATCGGATAATAACAGCGCCCTCTAGAGGCTCACAAAGTCAAGACCCGAAATCGGTTTATATGGGAGCTGTATCAGGTCATGAACCGATTTGACCAAGATACGAGAAAAGAGGATTGTCACCTGCCCTTCCATTCCCATGAGGAGCATTGACTCAGGCCCACCGATTATCTATTCCGTATAGTCGGGGCTATAAGCCTGCTTGTCATATATTTTTCCCCGTGTAAAATCTCCGTTGTTCGGTTAATGATAAATTTTCCAAAATGTTACCAAAAACGAGGGAGACTGCCAACCGCAAATGGTTGCCACAAAGTGATGATGTTGACGTTTATGGAAAACCTATGTTAGTCAGCGTTGACAGCTAAACGGGCAGGAAGTGAAGGGATGGAAGGAAGTTAGGGGAGCTCTTGGTGGCAAAAGGCATGCAATGCCAAGAAAAAACGAAATGAATTAAGGTTTGTTGCTCGGCTTCTCTTATTTGCTTCTTTTTTTTTTTTTGATTGAACATCATCTGTCTGTCCGTCTTGCTGGCGTTTTATGGTTATTTTTCTGTGAAAATGGTGAATTCATTTCAATTTCGTTTCGTTTTTTAATTTCCTTTGGATAAACGCCAGCCAATCTGTGTGTGTGTGTGTGAGTGAGTTCGTTAGTTCCAGTCCTAAGTTTACTTAGGGAAATCAGTGATTGTATCAAAATTGGGTGGCTACCAGACCACTTTCCCACTGTGGCACTTCATATTGCAACGTTCTTCCATTAACAAGCCAAAATGCCACCACAGTAAAGACGTCATTTGCAGCTGTTTCACGCACAAATATCGTCAGTGTCAAAGTGAGTAAAATGCCACGAATTGTGATGGATTAGTTTGGGTTTTGAGGTGGCACCGACCAAGATTACCCCCCTCCCCCTCCCCAACCCCTCTCACACTCTCTTTATCCAAGAAAGCGAATAGTATACCCAATCCAAGTTCTACTTTAAATGGCAATCTAAAATTGCAAAACAACATTTGAGAGAAAGCATGACTGGAAGTGTGAAAAAATTTAAAAAATTAAACAAGTAAAAGTGAGCTTAGTTAAACTGATCTAAACCCGTATCTGGTTCAGATTGGTTTATTTTAGATGAACACGGATGTCGAAAAGCCTAACACAACTCACTGTCCCAAATTTCGACATCGAGCAATAATGCGCTTTCTATGGGCCCAAAACCTAAAACCGAGAAATCGGTCTATATGACAGCTATATCCAAATCTGGACCGATCAGTGAGATATTGGAGAAGTATGTCGAGGGGCTTAACTTAACTCACTGTCCCAAATTTAGGCGACATCGGGCAATAAATGCGCCTTTTACGGGCCCAAAGCCTTAAATCGAGAAATCGGTCTATATGGTAGCTATATCCAAATCTAGACCGATCAGTGAGATATTGGAGAAGTATTTCGAAGGGCTTAACTTAACACACTGTCGCAAATTTCAGCGAAATAGGACGATAAATGCGCCTTTTATTGGCCCAAAATCTTAAATCGAGAGATCGATCTATATGGCAACTATATCCAAATCTGGACCGATCTGGGCCAATTTAAAGAAAGATGTCTAGGGGCTTCACGCAACTCACTGTCTAAAATTTTGCCAAAATCGAGCAATAAATGCGCCTTTTATGGGTCCAAAACCTTAAATCGAGAGATCGGCCTATATGGCGGCTATATCCAAATCTGGACCGATTTGAACCAACTTGAAGAAGAATGTCGAAGGGCTTAATCTAACTCACAGTCCCAAATTTCGGCGACGTCGAACAGTAAATGCGCATTTTAGGGGCCCAAAACCTTAAATAGAGAGATCGGTCCATATGGCAGCTATATCCAAATCTAGACCGATCAGTGAGATATTGGAGAAGTATGTCGAAGGGCTTAACTTAACACACTGTCGCAAATTTCAGCGAAATAGGACGATAAATGCGCCTTTTAGGGGCCCATAACATAAAATCGAGAGATCGGTGTATATGGCTTTTATATCCAAATCTGGACCGATCTGAGCCAAATTGAAGAATAATGTTGAGGGACTTAACTTAACTCTTTGTCCCAAATTTCGGCGACATCGGGCAATAAATGCGCCTTTAAGGGGCCAAAAACCTAAAACCGAGAGATCGGTCTATATGGCAGCTATATCCAAATCTGGACCGACCTGTACCATATTGCAGAAATTTGTCGAAGAACTTAAGCTAACTCACTGTACAAATTTTTGGTGACATCGGACAATAAATACGCCTTTTATGGGCCCAAAATATTAAATCGAGAGACCGGTGAATATGGCAGCTATATCCAAATGTGGACCGATCTGTGCCATTTTGTACTAGTATGTCGAGGGGCTTAATCTAACTCACAGTCCCAAATTTCGGCGACATCGGACAATAAATGCGCTGTTTAAGGGCCCAAGACCTTAAATTGAGAGATCGGTCTATATGGCAGCTATATCCAAATCTAGACCCATCTGAGCCAAATTGAAGAAGTATGTCGAGGGGCCTGACCTTAATCACTGTCCCCAATTTCGGCGACATCGGACAATAAATGCGCTGTTTAAGGGCCCAAGACCTTAAATCGAGAGATCGGTCTATATGGCAGCTATATCCAAATCTAGACCGATCTGTGCCATTTTGTAGTAGTATGTCGAGGGGCTTAATCTAACTCACATTCCCAAATTTCGACCACATTGGACAATAAACGCGCCTTTTATGGGCCCAAAGCCTTAAATCGAGAGATCGGTCCATATGGCAGCTATAACCAAATCTGGGCCGATCTGTACCATATTGCAGAAATTTGTCGAGGGACTTAATGTAACTCACAGTCCCAAATTTCGGCGACGTCCGACAGTAAATACGCATTTTAGGGGCCCAAAACCTTAAATAGAGAGATCGGTCCATATGGCAGCTATATCCAAATCTGGACCGATCTTGGCCAAATTGAAGAACGATGTCGAAGGGCCTAGCACAACTCACTGTCCCAAATTTCAGCAAAATCGGAGGATAAATGTGACTTTTATGGGCTTCGGACCCTAAATCAGCGGATCGGTCTATATGGGGGCTATATCAAGATATAGTCCCATATAGCCCATCTTCGAACTTAACCTGCTGATGGACAAAAAAAAAGAATCTGTGCAAAGTTTCAGCTCAATATCTCCATTTTTAAAGACTGCAGCGTGATTTCAACCGACGGATGGACGGACGGACGGATGACTAGATCGTCTTAGATTTTTACGCTGATCAAGAATATATATACTTCACTAGCCGAACCGGACCCACTCCGCTGCGCCTTCTTTTACTCTCTAATATCTTTGTAAAGTGGGGACACTTCGCCCTTAATGGGGATATAGAATTCGTGCCATAGTAACCTATGACGCTGAACGGGTTTGAATCCTGGCGAGAACTTCGGACAAAACTGTGTTTATTTCCTCTTGATGTTGGCGACATTTCCGACGTACAATGCCATGCTTGGTCATTTAAGAAAATTTCCCTAAAGAGGTGTCGCACTCCGGAACGCCTTTCGGACTCAGCTATAAAAAAAGTCCCTTATCATTGAGTTTAAACTTAAATCGGAAAGCAGCCAGTGATGTGTGAGAATTGGCCACTGGTGCTAATGTTCTTCCTTAGGGTAATGTTCTCATTAAAGGAGGGATGGCACCTCAGACATTTCAACTCTAATAAGGAAATCTAATTCATGCTGCACTTCTTTGGGCCCGCTTGGGTACTTGGACCCAAATTTTAATATCATATTCGTTTTCTGGTCTCCAATACCTTTCATGTGATGCCCTTATTGTGCCCATTGGACCACTTTCGAATATGAGTGGCGTTTTTTGGGGCAAGGGGGAGGATCCGCTTCTTCCCAATATCTGGAAATTATAAAGCCTATGTTTCCTTCCAGACTAACGTACACAATCTATGAAAATTCTAAGGAAATCGGTCGGTTGAGCCAAGCATCATGTAAGGGTCTAAAGGCGTTTTTGAGGGGTGGCGTGACTCCCTATACTACGTTTGGATTTTGTATGCCAGATTCGAAATCTACTCCCGAATACCTTTTATTTGAGCCCCATATTGAAAATAACGTCCAGTATGTCCGTTTGAGGGCGTTTTGGGGTTGGGGCGGCCCGATGGGTACTTAGATTCTAATTTTAATACCATATTCGTATTCTACTCCCCAATACCTTTCATTTGATATCCATATTGTCCCGATCGGTCCACTTTTGACTTTTGGTTGTTTTTTTTGGCATGAGGGGGAGGGTCGGTCCCCCTTTCGATACCGAGAAATTTTATAGCCTATGTTTCCTTCTAGACCAACCTACACAATATGCAAACATTTCGAGAAAATCGGTTTTGCTGTTTTTTTTTTTTTTCAGTATATATGGAACAAACAAACCGAGTCCCATATATCCGTGATTGGCTAATGAGCCCTTTTTGGGCGTTTTTGTGGGGGTGGGGTGACCCCCTATACTTCGACATGAATTTGTATAACAGATTCGTAAACTACTCCCGCATACTTTTAATTTGATACCCATATTGTCCTTATCGGTCCACTTTTGACACTGGGTGGTGTTTTTAGGGTAGCGGGGGAGGGTCCGTCCCCCCCTTCCGTTGTCAATAAATTCTAAAGTCTATTCCTATTTCATGGCCATATTCGTAATCTACTCCCGAATACCTTTCATTTGAGTCCCATATTGTCATGATCGTCAAATTAACCTATTTTAAGGGGTTTTGGGGCCGGGGCGGCCCCCCTGATACTAGGACCCAACTTTTATTCATTTATTTTTTTTTATTCACACTCTATTCTTGAATGCCTTTCATTTGGGTACCATATTGTCCCGATCGGTCCACTTTTATTTTTGGGTAGTTCTTTTGTGGTAAGGGGGAGGGTCCGCCCCCCCTTCTGATATCAAACAATTATATAGCCTATGTTTCCTTCCAGACCAACCCACACAATGTGGGAAAATTTCAAAGTAATCGGTTCAAGGTAATTGCCTATTTATACCCTACACCACTACTGTGGTACAGGGTATTATAACTTAGTGAATTAGTTTGTAAACACCCAAAAGGATGAGAGATAGACCCATCGATCGGTATACTGATCGACTCAGAATCACTTTCTGATTCGATTTAGCTATGTCCATCTGTCTGTCTGTCCATGTTAATTTGTGTACAAAGTACAGGTCGCAGTTTTCATCCGATCGTCTTAAAATTCTGTACAGGCATGTTATTCGGCCTCGAGACGAAGACTGTTGAAATTGGAAAAAATCGGTTCAGATCTGGATATAGCTCCCATATATATGTTCGTCCGATTTTCAGTAATAATGCAATAAAATGGTCATTTGTTAATCGATTCTCTCGAAATTTGGCAGGAGGGATTTTCTCTTGAGTCTCAATACTAATATTGAATTTTATGGAAATCGGTTCAGATTTAGATATAGCTCCCATATATATGTTCGTCCGATTTTCGTTAATAATGCAATAAATTGGTCATTTGTTACTCGATTCTCTCGAAATTTGGCAGGAGGGATTTTCTCCTATCTCTCAATATTAGTGGTAAATTTCATGGAAATCGGTTCAGATTAAGATATAGCTCTCATATATATATATCGCCCGATTTTCACTCCTAGAGCCACTGCAAGCACATTTATTGACCCATCTTGCCAAAATATTGCACAACGCTTTCCTCGACAACTACCACAATATACATAGAGTTTGGTCAAAATCGGTTCAGATTTAGATATAGCTCTCATATATATGTTCGTACGATTTTCAGTAATAATGCAATATAATGGTCATTTGTAAACCGATTTTCTCGAAATTTGGCAGGAGGGATTTTCTTTTGACTCTCAGTACTACTATTGAATTTTATGGAAATCGGTTCAGATTTAGATATAGCTCCCATATATATGTTCGTCCGATTTTCAGTAATAATGCAATAAAATGGTCATTTGTTAACCGATTCTCTCGAAATTTGGCAGGAGGGATTTTCTCTTGACTCTCAATATTACTGGTGAATTTCATGGAAATCGGTTCAGATTAAGATATAGCTCTCATACATATATATCGCCCGATTTTCACTCCCAGAGCCACTGCAAGCACATTTATTGACCTATCTTGCCAAAATATTGCACAACGCTTTCCTCGACGACAACCACAATATAAATAGAGTGTGGTCAAAATCGGTTCAGATTTAGATATATCTCCCCTATATATGTTCGTCCGATTTTCTGTAATAAGGCAATAAAATGGTCGTTTGTCAACCGATTCTCTCGAAATTTGGCAGGAGGGATTTTCTCTTGACTTTCAATATTGCTGGTGAATTTCATGGAAATCGGTTCAGATTTAGATATAGCTATCAATATGTATATGGCCAGATTTTCACCCCAAGAGCCACTGCAAGCGCATTTATTGACCCATCTTGCCAAAATTTTGTACAACGCTTTCCTCGACGACTACTACATTATCTGAGATGTTTTTCTTGAAATCGGTTCAGAATTAGATATAGCTCCCATATATATATTCGTCAGATTTTGGGTGATTTGCCATAATGTTGACATCTGTCAACCGTATTTTTTACAGTTTGAACATATTTTCTCGCCGAGGTCCATCAAAATTGGTTCAGAATTGGATAGAGGTCCCACATTGCACTTATAGGGCAGGTGTAGGGTATTACACAGTCAGCACTGCCCGACTTTTGCCCTTCCTAACTGGTTTAAATTGTTGTAGCAATGCTGTTAACCATTCAACTCCTACTACCGGATGATGCCACAAAGTGGCCATTACTTCACTCTCCATTATCATGTAATTTGTGTAATGCGATTTTTCATAATTAAACGCTTTAATAATTCACAATGGTGTGTTGGGGCTGGTGCATGGAATATCTCCCCTTGCAATTAGCACTTGTTGTTGTAAATGGTCAGCTGCTTAAACGGCAGTCCACATTGAGGCAAGCAATTTTGACCGACATAAATGGCAAAAGTCGTAGAACCAGTTTCGGCTAAAACCCAGTCTTGGAATGGACACCACAATGGCACATTGGTGTCTGAGACAAGAGCAGCAGCAGCTAAGCGATGGATGGCATGGCCAGCTAGAACCATGGTGACAAGTGCAATCAATAGACAATTTGCTATCAATAAGAAACATTGGGTGGGGGGGGGGGGGCGGATCCAGGGGCACTGTGGGATAAAATAGTTATGAGAGGAAAAGTTTAAAACTATTTTAACACCAGGTTATTCAAAGAACTCTTTGTCATATGAAAACTGGGCAGAAATTTTCTACCAACATCAATTTAATTGAAAAATCTTCTTGAGCATACCCCTTGCCTTAGTCAGGGGGGGGGGGGGGGTTTATTTTGTCATTTAGTTTAGTTAGCCCCTCATTCATTGAACAATTCTGACAATTGCTGACATTTCCATGGTCAAGTGTATGCCACTGTGCGCCATATCTAAACATTGCACTTTGAAATGCCATTGAAAATATTGGCTAGCCAACGAGACAGCCACACAGACGGACAGGTGAACGGAGAGACAGACAGGCTGAGACATACGCATATAACAGCAGGCCTACAAAGTAGGGGGAAAAAAAATAATAAAATTTCCATAAAAAAACACAACATTGGGTCGTTTGACTAACAACATTAAAACGATAAATTCCTGAGAGCCACACCACTCTGCACCATCAGCTAACCCGAAATGGGGATCGATCAGCAATGAAGCTTCAAGGCATGATGGCGAGTAGTCAATTTGAGTTTTGGCCGGAGGCAGAAAAAAGGAGATGTGCCGCACCTGCTTGATGGTAGTCAATGTGTTCCATCTCCAGCAGTTACACATGTCCCTGGTTTTTTTTCGTTCCTTTCCCTTCAGCCAAGAATGTTGTGCAATCTGTGTTCTCTTCAGCATTCTTCTCTAGCCTTTGTCGCTTTTAAATGGGGGTTAGAATTTTGTACAAAGATAACAATCGAATTTCCTGCATTCGGTGGTTTGATAAGCCAACGACTTTCCATTGTGGTTTGAAATTCGTTCTATGGGGCCTATAAATTATTCGATTGATTTTTCGGTTGCCCAATATCAGGTGTTGATGCTATGAAGATGAGTTTTTCTTCTTCGTGTTGTTGTTGTTATCTAAGCCTTACATGTGGGAAAAGACTCATGACATTTGTGGCATTTTATGCTGGGATATGTGCAATCTGCTCTTTTTGGTACTTTGCTTATCCAACACAGGAGTTTAAATCCTTTTTGCTTGAGATGCAAACCTTGAAAAACAAACTTTCTTCTCAGAAACATGTAAAACTTGTCCATGGATATTAAATTCGAGTATCCGCATATCTTTACTCGTTCAAAGGACATCGAAGGAGAAGGGACTATAGAACACCTTCTGTATGTGTGTCCCGCACTAGCAGTCAGAAGGAATTCCACTTTAGGTTCTTATTTCTTTGAAAACCTGCCTGACTTAGCGGATGTGAACATTCGCCAGTTATTGGGCTTTTTAAAGCCATCTGGATGGTTCAACGGTAGGAACTAGAAGGCATCTTTCTTCTTCTGTTCCTTTGAACGTAAAGGAGTATCGAAGGCGGCCTTGTAGTCAACAAAGAGATGGTAGGTGTTGATTTGTCCTTCTCGGGACTTTTCCAGGATTTGGAGCAGATTTGGAATATCTGGTCTAGGTGGATTAAGTCTAAAGCCGCATTGATAGGGCCCAATTATCTCATTGACTTTAGGTTTTAATATTTCACACAGTACGCCCGAGAGTGTCTTGTATGAGATGGGGAGGAGACTTATTCCTCTGTAGTTGGCCCATTCCGTCTTGTCTCCTTTCTTGTGTACGGGTCATAGTATGCTGCAGTTCCAATCATCGGGTATGCATCCTTCTAGCCAGATTGCGTAGATAAGCTGATGCATACGTCTTATCAGCGTGTCGCCTGCGGTCTTAAATAGTTCAGCGGGTAACCCGCCGCCTTCTGCTGCCTTGTTGTTCTTTAGTCGGGTCACTGCTAATTGGACCTCATTCTGACTAGGAGGTAAAGTCTTGGTCTTACCATCATCAGGGATTGGTTCTGCGGTATTCTCTTCGCCGCCAACATCGGACACTAGCATATGGGTAAAATGTTCTTTCCATATCCTCTGCATGTTATGTGTGTCAGTTACCAGATTTCCTTCTTTGTCTCTGCAGGAGAATGTGCCTGCACCAAAGCCATCGGTTTGATGATTATTTCTTTGGTAGAATTTCCGGACTTCATTCTGACTCCTGTCCATTTCCATTTCCTTTTTATACCCACCACAGATGGATGTGGGTATATTAATTTTGTCATTCCGTTTGCAACACATCGAAATATCCTATTCCGACCCTATAAAGTATAGATATTCTTGATCAGCGCAAAAATCTAAGACGATCTAGACATGTCCGTCCGTCTGTCCGTTGAAATCACGCTACAGCCTTTAAAAATAGAGATATTGAGCTGAAACTTTGCACAGATTCTTTTTTTGTCTATAAGCAGGACAAGTTCGAAGATGGGCTATATCGGACTATATCTTCATATAGCCCCCATATAGACTGATCCGCCGATTTAGGGTCTTAGGCCCATAAAAGACGCATTTATTATCCGATTTTGCTGAAATTTGGGACAGTGAGTTTATTTAAGCCCCTCGACATCCTTCGTCAATATGGCTGAGCTATCGATTTTAGGTTTTGAGCCCATAAAAGGCGCATTTATTGTCCGATGTCACCGACATTTGGAACGGTGAGTAAGGTTAAGCCCCTCGACATACTTCTTCAATACGGTCTACATCGGTCTAGATTTAGATATAGCTGCCATATAGACCGATCCCTCGATTTAAGGTTTTGGGGCCATAAAAGGCACATTTATTGCCCGATCTCTCCGAAATTTAGGACAGTGAATTGTGTTAGACCCTCCGATATATTTCTTCAATATGGTTCAGATCGGTCCAAATTTGGGTATAGCTGCCCTATAGACCGATCTCTCGATTTAAGGTTTTGGGCCCATAAAAGGCGCATTTATTGTCCGATGTTGCCAAAATTTGGGACAGTAAGTTAAGTTATGCCCTTCGACATCTTTCTTCAATTTGGCTCAGATCGGTTGAGATTTGGATATAGCTGCCAAAGAGACCGATCTCTCAATTTAAGGTTTTAGGTCCATAAAAGACGCATTTGTTATTCGATGTCGCCCAAATTTGGGACAGTAAATTGTGTTAGGCCCATCGACGTCTCTCTTCAATATGGTTCAGATTGGTCCAAATTTGGGTATAGCTGCCCTATAGACCGATCTCTCGATTTAAGGTTTTGGGCCCATAAAAGGCGCATTTATTGTCCGATGTTGCCAAAATTTGGGACAGTGAGTTTATTTAAGCCCCTCGACATACTTCTGCAATATGGCACATATCGGTCCAGATTTGGATATAGCCCCCATATAGACCGATCCTCCAGTTTCGGGTCTTAGGCCCATAAAAGCCACATTTATTATCCAATGTTGCGGAAATTTGGGACAGTGAGTTGTGTTAGGCCCTTCGACATCCATCGTCAATATGGCTCAGATCGGTTCAGATTTGGATATAGCTGCCATATAGACCGATTCTCCGATTTAGGGTCTTAGGCCCATAAAAGCTACATTTATTTATTAACGGATTTAGCTAAAATTGGGGTCAGTGAGTTGTCTAAGGCCCTTTGACATACTTTGTCAATATGGCTCAGATCGGTTCAGATTTGGATGTAGCTGCCATATAGACCGATCCTTTAGATTTAGGGTCTTAGGCCCATTATAGCCACATTTATTTACCGATTTT
>NC_081552.1:258802133-258826984 GCF_963082655.1 Stomoxys calcitrans | reverse complement strand
GGTCTTACGTACGTGGTCCATCAGTTGTTTGACCTGCTTCATTCCATTTGAAAAGTAAGACCGGTAGCAAAATTTCTTTGCCGATTGGCATGGCATTCTTGTTTTAATTAAAATCGCCATATCAATGGCAGCCCGGCTTTGCAGCCAAAATCAAATCTCCAAAAACAAAAAACTCGAAACGAATTCTCAAATCAATTCATTGTTGTGAATTTTGGCGCCAAAGTTCAAATGAGACACCGGAAATGCTATTTACCTGTAGAGCAAAGAAATTTTAGTTCTGTTCCAGGGCACGGTCCAGAGACATGTGGTGTGGGGAAATATCAAAGCTCTGGAAATTGTCTTATCCCCCCAAAACAAACGGGGAAGCTCTCGACATTGTCTTATCCCCAAAAGGCGATGAAGGGGTGCAGGAGTTGTAGTTGGGATGGATGACTTAAATTGGTTATATCAAAGAAAAAGCTATCTCTTTTGATAATGAGGTGACCAGATTTGTAGGACTTAATAAAGAGTTTTCCGAAGAAGCCCATTTTTGGCTTAATGGGTTCGTCAATACGCCAAATATGCGTTATTGTTCAGATAAAAATCCACGAATCAACACTTCATCCACAAAATATTATTTGCGGTTTGCATGCCAGCGGCGTCATTGGGCCGTACTTCTTCGTTAACGGTGGTAATCGTCATGTCATTGGTCTATGCCAACGGCAAATAGGGATCGTTTCGGCTGAAATGTGTTGCTCAGTCATCGCAAATTGTGCCCAACCTATTGACAGATGCAAATGTGCCCGCGATGGCCATATGAACGAAACCAAGTTCCATCCAAAAACTGTTTCGACTGTACATCAGGTCAATTTTGAAATATCGGAAATGGTTCGCGTTTTATATAAAACAAGTTAAAGCGAGCTAAGTTCGGCCGGACCGAATCTTAGGGAACCCACCACCATGGATTTTGCTAAAACTATTGGGTTGCCCAAAAAGTAATTGCGGATTTTTTAAAAGAAAGTAAATGCATTTTTAATAAAACTTAGAATGAACTTTAATCAAATATACTTTTTTTACACTTTTTCCTAAAGCAAGCAAGAAGTAACAGCTGATAACTGACAGAAGAAAAAATGCAATTAGAGAGTCAAAAGCTGTGAAAAAACACCGACTATATGAAAAATCCGCAATTTCTTTTTGGGCAACCCAATATATGCAAAATTTCAGTCAAATCGGATAAAAATCGCGGCTTGTAAGAGCTCTAGAAGTCAAATCGGGAGATAGGTTTACATGGGAGCTATACCCAAATCTAAAGCAATATGGCCCAATTTCAATCCCCAATGACCTGCATCAATACTAAGTATCTGTGCAAAGTTTCAAGTGGCTAGCTTCACGCGTTCGATCAAAATTCTGTCAATGGACAGGACCCAGTCTCTCTTCGAATGTCAAAACAAATAAAAAGGCACAAAGTTCGGCCGGGCCAAACTTTGGATACCCACCACCACGGGTATATATGAAAACCACCTCACATATACCCGTGGCCCTTCGACAACCTTCATCAATTTGGCCCAGATCGGTCCAGATTTGGATATAGCTGCCATATAGACCGATCCGCCGATTTTGGGTCTTAGGCCCATAAACTCCATATTTATTATCCGATTGTGCTGGAATTTAGGACAGAGAGTTGTGTTAGGCCCTTCGTCGTCCTTCTTCAATTTGGCCCTGATCGGTTCAGATTTGGATATAGCTGCCATATAGACCGATCCGCCGATTTCGGGACTTAGGCCCATAAACTCCATATTTATTATCCGATTGTGCTGGAATTTAGGACAGAGAGTTGTGTTAGGCCCTTCGTCGTCCTTCTTCAATTTGGCCCTGATCGGTTAAGATTTGGATATAGCTGCCATATAGACCGATCCGCCGATTTCGGGACTTAGGCCCATAAACTCCATATATATTATCCGATTGTGCTGGAATTTAGGACAGAGAGTTGTGTTAGGCCCCTCCACATCCTTCTAAAATTTGGCCCAGATTGGTTAAGATTTGAATATAGCTGCCATATAGACCGATCCTCTGATTTTGGGTCTTAGGCCCTTAAAAGCCTGATTTATTATCCGATTTTGCTGAAATTTGGGACAGTGAGTTGTGTTGGGCCCTTTAACACCCTTCGTCAATTTGGCTCTGATCGGTTCAGATTTGGATATAGCTGCCATATAGACCGATCCTCCGATTTAGAGTCCTAGGCCCATAAAAGCCACATTTATTATCCGATTTTGCTGAAATTTGGGACAGGGAGTTGTGTTAGACCCTTCGACATCCTTCGTCAGTTTGGCCCAGATCGGTTCAGATTTGGATATAGCTGCCATATTGACCGATATCTCGGTTTTAGGTTTTGGGTCCATAAAAGGCGCATTTATTATCCGATGTCGCCAAAATTTGCGACATTGAATTGTATTAAACCCTTCGACATATTTCTTCAATTTAGTCCAGATCGGTACAGATTTGGATATAGCTGCCATATAGACCCATCCGACAATTAACGGTCTTAGGCCCATAAAAGCCAGATTTGTTATTCGATTTTGCTGAAATTTAGAACAGCGAGTTCCGTTAGGTCCATCGACATCCTTTATCAATTTGGCCCAGATCGGTTCTGATTTGGATATAGCTGTCATATAGATCATTCCGCCGATTTAGGGTCTTAGGCCCATAAACTCCATATTTATTATCCGATTTTGCTGAAATTTGGGACAGAGAGTTGTGTTAGCCCCTTCGTCGTCCTTCTTCAATTTGACCCAGATCGGTGCAGATTTGGATATAGCTGCCATATAGACCGATCCTCCGAGTTATGGTCTTAGGCCCATAAAAGGCGTATTTATTGTCCGATTTTGCTGAAATTTGAGACAGTGAGTTGTTTTAGGCCCCTCCACATCCTTCGCCAATTTGCCACAGATCGGTCCAGATTTGGTTATAGCTGTCATATAGACCGATATCTCGTTTTAAGGTTTTGGTCCCAAAAAAGGCGCATTTATTGTCCGATGTCGCCGGAATTTGGGACAGTGAGTTAAGTTAAGCTTCTCGACATACTTCTGCGATATCGCACAGATCGGTTCAGATTTGGATATAGCTGCCATATTGACCGACTTCTCGATTTAATGTTTTGGGACGATAAAAGGCGCATTTATTGTCCGATGTCGCCGACATTTGGGACAGTGAGTAAAGTTTAGCCCCTCGACATACCTCTGTGATATCGCACGGATCGGTTCAGATTTGGTTATAGCTGCCATATTGACCGACTTCTCGATTTAATGTTTTGGGACCATAAAAGGCGCATTTATTGTCCGATGTCGCCGACATTTGGGACAGTGAGTAAAGTTAAGCCCCTCGACATAACTCTGCGATATCGCACAGATCGGTTTAGATTTGGATATAGCTGCCATATAGACCGATCTCTCGGTTTTAGGTTTTGGGGTCATAAAAGGCGCATTTATTGTCCGATGTCGCTGAAATTTGGGTAAGTGAGTTTAGTTAGGCTGTTCGACTTTCTTCTTCAATTTGGTTCAGATCGGGCCAAATTTAAATATAGCTGCCATGTCGACCGATCTCTCGATTTAAGTTTTTTGGGCCATAAATAGCGCATTTATTGTCCGATTTCGCCGAAATTTGGAACAGTGAGTTGTGTTGAGTTCTTCGACATTTTTCTGAAACTTGGGCCAAATCGGTCCAGATTTGGATATAGCTGTCATATAGACCGATATCTCGATTAAAAGTCTTGGCTTTATAAAAAGCGCATTTAAAAGTTGATTTCACTGAAATTTGGTACAGTGACTTATGTTAGACTTTTCGACATCCGTGTCGTATATGGTTTAGATCGGTTTAGTTTTAGATATAACTACTATTAAGCTCAATATTTTGTTATACACAAAATCCGAACACCGGATTTTGACGAAAGGTGGTTTACATATTGAGTTGCCGAAAAGTAATTGCGGATTTTTCATATAGTCGGAGTTGATAAATTTTTTCACAGCTTGTGACTCTGTAATTGCATTCTTTCTTCTGTCAGTTATCAGCTGTGACTTTTAGCTTGCTTTAGAAAAAAAGTGTAAAAAAGTATATTTGATTAAAGTTCATTCTAAGTTTTATTAAAAATGCATTTACTTTCTTTAAAAAAAATCCGCAATTACTTTTTGGGCAACCCAATATATACCCTAGGTGGTGGGTATTCAAAGTTCGGCCCGGTCGAACTTAACGCCTTTTTACTTGTTGAGCATCGTATGGCCATCATGCATGGTTCCTCACGCCATTTGCTTCTTTCCGCTACAATATAGGCCGAAAAAGCGACGATATGCTTATTCATATCACTTTTCCGCATTGATGAAAGCTTCGTTCTTAAGAAAAGAACCCAGTTTCCTATATCGACTTATCTACCATTTTAGGTTAGGTAAGGTGGCGGTCTATTATCGAAGCAGATAAACTACCACGTTTTAGTCATTCGCACAGTAGCTATGGGCAAGGCCTCTGGTGGGAACCCACGCTCTGTTAATCCCTGCACGCTACCAACTCGGCCAACAGCCTACCTAACATTTTACTCCTTGCCAATTTGCAATGCCAACACATGGTCACCCAATGACAAGAAAGGATCCCATGTTTGTCATTCATCCAAATGCAATTCGGTGGCGATTCATTATCATAAATTTGCTTTTTAAAGGAACGCCAAACAAGCATAAAACTCGACAAGATGATGATAAAGAATAAGATCACCGCTGGACCATTTAAGGTCTTTGTTTCACAGCGTTTCGCAGTGGGAGCTAATGGCGATGTTGTTGATTCTCCCTTTGGCAGGGGACGGGGGTGCTGACTCAGCTAAGCTGCAAATATCACTGCAGTCTTGGCAATTTTTGGTGGAGAAAAAAAAAAAAACTCCTTGAAAAGGTCACTTTGAGAGACAACATTACCATTGAGGGTAATGGAGCAGCATAGCACATTAAGCTGCCGATCCAACAACAACGGTAGCAGCAACATGTGCGGCAGGAAAGTGATTTTGTAGGTGATTGCAACACAAATTCGACAGAGGCCGTAGTTTTGGTAGTCCGTTTTAAGCAACCAAGTCAATGAGGACAACAAAGACTGGCTGCAGATGATTGCAAGGAAAAGGAAATTATCTGCTGAACTCTTGGGGAAAGCAGGTGATGAAGGGGGTTGGGGGAGGGGGATATGTATAAGTGATGCGAAGCCTCTGTGTTGCATAAAGCTGTGAATGCGGCTGGCGCGTCGTCCATAGACATGTTTACTAAATTGACTTGGATTGTACACCTTCAACTCCGACTTTACGGGTGGTTCTCATTCTCATCCGTAGCAGCCAACAACATTTGTTGTTGGTGTTAATGCAATTGTTGTTGTTGTTGACTGGCTTCTTTTCACTCTTCTCCTTTACAATGATGTCGCACTTCTTAAGGTCTGGTCTTGTTTGAATGTTTGGACAAAGGCGTGCAACAAGTTAATTAAGGCTCATTTGCATGTTTGCCACAAAACTCATTGGCGGCAGCAGCAGCAACAGCAATGGAACAACAAACATGCCTTGCTACAACATTTGTGTTGCTAAATGTTTGTTTGTGTCTTCAGCACTACAATGGCGTTAAAGAAGAAGACCTAAGTTGTTATGGTCCACACTTTCCCCACATTGGTGACACTTTATATTGGATTCAAAACTGCTAAGCAGGGGCAATGAAAATGCTCCAAAGTGAAATCAAACTAGGAATCATATTGAAGGCAATCAAAATAGGAATTTGGTACGGAAACAAAACAATTTACCATTCATTAATAAGAGGAAATAAAAACAAGTAAAAAAGGGCCAAGTTGCAGAAAAATGTCGAAGAGCCTAACACAACGCACTGTTCCAAATTTCAGCGAAATCGGACAATAAATGCGCCTTTTAAGGACCCAAAACCTTAAATCGAGAGATAGGTCTATATGGCAGCTATATTCAAATCTGGACCGATCTGTACCATATTGCAAAACTATGTCAAGGGGCTTATCTTATTTCAATGTCCCAAATTTGGGTGAAATCGGGTAATAATTGCGCCTTTTATTGGACCAAAACCCTAAATCGAGAGATCGGTCTATATGGCAGCTATAACCAAATCTGGACTGATCTGAGCCAAATTAAAGAAGGATGTCAAAGGGCCTAACACAACTCACTGTCCCAAATTTCAGCAAAATCGCATAATAAATGTGACTTTTATGGGCCAAAGACCCTAAATCGGTTGATCGGTCTATATGGCAGCTATATCCAAATATGGACCTATCTGGGCCAAATTGTTAAAGGATATCGAAGGACCTAACACAAATCACTGTCTCAAATTTCAACAAAATCGGATAATAAATGTGGCTTTAGTGGGCCTAAGACCCTCAAACGGAGGATCGGTCTATATGGCAGCTATAACGAAATCTTAACCGATCTGAGCTATATTGACGGAGGATGTCGAAGGGCCTAGCACAACTCACTGTCTCAAATCTCAGCAAAACCGGATAATAAATGTAGGTTTTAGGGGCCTAAGACCCCTAATCGGAGGATCGGTCTATATGGCAGCTATATCCAAATCTGGACCGATCTGTGCCAAATTGAAGGAGAACGTCGAAGGGCACAACGCAACTCACTGTCCTAAATTTCAGCAAAATTGGATAATAAATGTGGCTTTTATGGGCCTAAGACCCTCAATCGGGTCGGGTGGATCCAGAGATCGGTCTATATGGCAGCTATATCCAAATCTGAACCGATCTGAACCATATTGACGGAGAATGTCGAAGGGCCTAAGATAACTCACTGTCCTGAATTTCATCAAAATCGGATAATAAATTTGGCTTTTATGGGCCTAAGACCCTAAATCGGCTCATCGGTCTATAAGGCAGCTACAACCAAATCTCAACCGATCTGAGCCAAATTAAAGAAGGATGTCAAAGGGCATAACGCAACTCACTGTCCCAAATTTCAGCAAAATCGGTTAATAAATGTGGCTTTTATGGGCCTAAGACCCTAAATCGGAGGATCGGTCTATATGGCAGTTATATCAAAATCTGGACCGATCTGATCCATATTGACGGAGAATATCGAAGGGCCTAAGATAACTCACTGTCCTAAATTTCATCAACATCGGATAATAAATTTGGCTTTTATGGGCCTAAGACCCTAAATTGGCGGATCGGTCTATATGGCAGCTATATCCAAATCTGGACCTATCTGGGCCAAATTGTCGAAGGATATCGAAGGACCTAACACAACTCACTGTCCCAAATTTCAACAAATTCAGATTATAAATGTGGCTTTTATGGGCCTATGACCCCAAATCTGGACCTATCTGAGCCAAATTGTTGAAGAATATCGAAGGACCTAACACAACTCACTGTCCCAAATTTCAACAAAATCGGATAATAAATGTGGCTTTTATGGGCCTAAGACCCTCAATCGGGTCGGGTCGATCCAGAGATCGGTCTATATGGCAGCTATATCCAAATCTGAACCGATCTGAACCATATTGACGGAGAATGTCGAAGGGCCTAAGATAACTCACCGTCCTAAATTTCATCAACATCGGATAATAAATTTGGCTTTTATGGGCCTAAGACCCTAAAACGGCGGATCGGTCTATAAGGCAGCTACAAGCAAATCTGGACCGATCTGGGCCAAATTGAAGGAGGATGTCGAAGGGCATAACGCAACTCACTGTCCCAAATTTCAGCAAAATCGGATAAAAAATGAGGCTTTTATGGGCCTAAGACTCTAAATCGGCGGATCGGTCTATATGGGGGCTCAAGAAGTCAAGATCCCAGATCGGTTTATATCTCAGCTATATCAGTTTATGAACCCATCTCAACCCTATATCGTTGTTGGATATCATAACAAAACACGTCGTGCCAAATTTTCCAATCGGATAAGAATTCATTCCAATCGGATAAGAATTGCGCCCTCTAGAGGCTCAAGAATTCAATCCCCCATACCGGATTATATGGCAGCTATATCAGCTTATGAACCGATTTGAACCATACTTGACAGAGATGTTGAATATATTAACAAAACACGTCTTGCAGAATTTCATTCCAATCGGATAAGAATTGCGCCCTCTAGAGGCTCAAGAAGTCAAGACCCAAGATCGCCCTCTAGAGTCTTAAGAAGTCAAGACCTAAGATCGGTTTATATGGTAGCTTTATCAGGTTATAAACCGATTTAACCCATACTTAGCACATTTATTGTATATCATAACGAAACACGTCGTGCAAAATTTCATTCCAATCTTGTAAGAATTGCGCCCTCTATAGGCTCAAGAAGTCAAGACCCAAGATCGGTTATATGGCAGCTATGTCAAAACATGGACCGATTTGAGCCATATTTGACACAGTTGATGTATACAATAACAAAACACGTCGTGCAAAATTTCATTCCAATCGAATAAGAATTGCGCCCTCTAGAGGCTTAAGAAGTCAGGACCCAATATCGGTTTATATGGCAGCTATATCAGGTTATGGACCGATTAGGACCATACTTCGCACAGTTGTTGGAAGTCAAATCAAAACACTTTGAGCAAAATTGCCTTCCAAAATTGCGCCCTCTAGAGGCTCAAGAAATCAAGACCCAAGATCGGTTTATATGGCAGCTATATCAAAACATGGACCGATGTGGCCCATTTACAATCCGAACCGACCTACACTAATAAGAAGTATTTGTGCAAAATTTCAAGTAGCTAGCTTTACTCCTTCGAAAGTTTGCGTTCTTTCAACAGACAGACGGACGGACGGACAGACGGACGGACAGACGGACGGACATGGCTAGATCGACATAAAATGTCACGAAGATCGAGTTTATATATATTTTATGGGGTCTCAGACTAATATTCCGATAAGTTAAAAACAGAATGACGAAATTAGTATACCCCATCCTTTGGTGGATGGTATACAAATTCAAATTTTTTAAAAGGTTCTTTGTTGTGTTAAAAGGTGAGAAACCATAAAACAACGGCCCATGTTTTGAGACTTAAAACTCTCAGTTTACCTTTACCTTATCAAAGGAATTATTTAGTAGGCAACTGTCTCTCTCTCTCGCTCTCTCTCTCTCTTCGTTGATCTCATGTCGTGCTTGCTTACAATAGAAAGACTGTGATAATCCTATGAAACACGCCTTAGCAACGTCCGACTGTTCTTTGGCACTTCCTGTGATGCCAGGCAGCTACTGTTGTTGCTCTGTAATGAGTGAGCCATAGTTTAAAGGGGACAATATTTTTGGCAATTCCCTTTGTTGTTGTCACATTTGTGTTAATATTTATTTTATGATTGATTGATTTTTATGGCTCGCAAAAATCTACAACAATACACTAAAAAGCCTTAGGATTTTTTTTTTATACTACTGGCGGACAAAGAAAGTCAGGGATGTTTGTGTGTTTAAGGGATTTTTTTTCCAATACCTCTAATCTGGCCAATATGTGACCTTTTGCTGCTGCTAGTTTCTTTGTGCCTATTAAGGGTGGTGGTTGGTCTATGCAGCACCTTGTTGTCCTCCAGTGGCATGCCTTGTTGTCAACAAGACTTCGACTAATTATGCCCATATGTGAGAAGTTCGATACTCGATACTGTGGTGGCATCATTAGCCAGACAATGGGTGACTACTCCCTTTGGGGTTTGTGTTCAATAGTTGACAGGACGTTAGAATTGGGTGCGAAATTGCATGGGGCGTTCTTTTCATTTTGGTCGCAATAAAAAAGCATACAAATGTTACATATGTTTATTTTATAATGGAACCACATTTTGCTAGACCGCAGATCGAGCTTGAAACAATGAATTTGTGGCCTCATCAATGGCATTGACGCCCTTCTTGTCAATACTATCTGGTGTTGAAGTGGAACTTGCGGTTTTGTTCTTGTTGGGTTTTTCATCACAGTTATTAATGAACTGATCTGATCTACGCACAAGCGGCGGAGCTTTCCCCCAACCAGGGGGAACGTCGAAGGGCCCAACGCAACTCACTGTCCCAAATATCAGCAAAATCGAATGATAAATGTGACTTTTATGGACCTAAGACACCAAATCGGCAGATCGGTCTAAATGTCAGCTATATCCAAATCTGGACCGATGTGATCCAAATTGAAGAAGGATGTCGAAGGGCCCAACGTAACTCACTGTCCCAAATTTCAGAAAAATCGGATAATAAATGTGGCTCTTATGGGCCTAAGACCCTAAATCGGAGGATCGGTCCATATGGCAGCTATATTGAAATCTGGACCGATCAGGGCCAAATTGACGAACGATGTCGAAGGGCCCAACACAACTCACTGTGCCAAATTTCAGCAAAAACGGATAATAAATCTGGCTCTTATGGGCCTACGACCCTAGATCGGCAGATCGGTCTCTATGTCAGCCATATCCAAATCTAGACCGATCTGGGCCAAATTGAAGTAGGATGTCGAATGGTCTAACAGAAGTCACTGTCCTACATTTCGGCGACATCGGACAACAAATGCTCTTTTTATGGGCCTAAGACACTAAATCGGCTGATCGGTCTATATGTCAGCTATATCCAAATCTGGACCAATCTGTGAGACATTGGAGAAGTATGTCGAGGTGCTTAACTTAACTCACTGTCTCAAATTTCGGCGACATCGGACAATAAATGCGCCTTAGACCCTAATTCGTAGGATCGATCTATATGGCAGCTATATCCTAATCTAAACCGATCTGGGCCAAATTGAAGACAGATGTCGGAGGATCTAACGCAACTCACTTCCCAAAATTTCGGCGAAATCGGACATTCGATGGGTCTTTTATGGGCCCAAAACCTTAAATCGACAGATCGGTCTATACGGCAGCTATATTCAAATCTGAACCGATCTAGACCAAATTAAAGAAGGAAGTCGAAGAGTATAACACAACCCACTGTCCCAAATTTCGCCGACATCGGGCAATAAATGCGCCTTTTATGGGCCCAAAACCTAAAACCAAGAAATCGGACTATATGACAGCTATATCCAAATCTGGACCTATCTGTGAGATATTGGAGAAGTATGTCGAGTGGCTTAACTTTACTCACGGTCCCAAATTTCGTCGACATCGGGCAAAAAATGCGCATTTTATGAGTCCGAAACCTTAAATCGGGAGATCTGTCTATATGGCAGCTATATCTACATATCGACCGATCAGGGCCAAATTGACGAAGAATGTCGAAGGGCCTAACACAACTCGCTGTCCCAAATTTCAGCAAAATTGGATAATAAATGTGGCTTTTATAAGTCTTAGACCCTAAATCGGCGGATCGGTCTATATGTCAGCTATATCCAAATCTGGACCGATCTGGGCCAAATTTTAAAGAGATTTCGGAGAGCCTAACACATCTTACTGTCCCAAATATCAGCAAAATCGAATAATAAGTGTGGCTTTTATGGGCCAAAGACCCTAAATCGGTGGATCGGTCTATATGGCAGCTATATCCAAATCTGAACCGATCTGGACCAAACTCACTTTGGATATCGGAGGGTCTAAGAAAACTCACTGTCCCAAATTTCAGCAAAATCGGATAATAAATGTGGCTTTTATGGGCCTAAGACCCTAAATCAGTGGATCGGTCTATATGGGGGCTATATCAAGATATAGTCCGGTATAGCCCAGATATAGTCCGGTATAGAACTTAACCTGCTTATGGACAAAAAAAGAATCTGTACAAAGTTTCAGCTCAATACCTCTATTTTTGAAGACTGTAGCGTGATTTCAACAGACAGACCGACGGACATGTCCAGATCGTCTTAGATTTTTACGCTGATCAAGAATTTATACACTTTATAGGGTCGGAAATGGATATTTCGATGTGTTGCAAACGGAATGACAAAATGAGTATACCCCCATCCTTCGGTGGTGGGTATAAAAAGGCATACTTCTACCATGGCCCATCCCACTAATTATTGAGTGGTGGAAGCATGAAATCTTTTCGGGGAAAAATTATCTGATAATTAAGCTTGGCTATCTTCGAAATCGCGATCTCCATGGCCTACATAGCAAGCACATTTTGCCTAAAATTATTTATACCCTACACCACTACTGTGGTATAGGGTATTAATTGCGGTAATAATGCAATAAAATGGTCATTTGTTAACTTTTTATACCCACCACCGAAGGATGGGGGTATATTCATTTTGTCATTCCGTTTGCAACACATCGAAATATCCATTTCCGACCCTATAAAGTATATATATTCTTGATCGGCGTGAAAATCTAAGACGATCTAGACATGTCCGTCCGTCTGTCCGTCTGTCTGTTGAAATCACGCTACAGTCTTTAAAAATTGAGATATTGAGCTGAAATTTTGCACAGATTCTTTTTTTGTCCATAAGCAGGTTAAGTTCGAAGATGGGCTATATCGGACTATATCTTGATATAGCCCCCATATAGACCGATCCGCCGATTTAGGGTCTTAGGCCCATAAAAGCCACATTTACTATCCGATTTTGCTGAAATTTGGGACAGTGAGTTGCGTTGGGCCTTTCGACATCCTTCGTCAATTTGGCTCAGATCGGTCCAAATTTGGATATAGCTGCCATATAGACCGATCCTCAGATTTAGGGTCTTAGGCCCATAAAAGCCACATTTTATATCCGATTTGAATGAAATTTGGCACAGTGAGTTGTGTTAGGCCCTTCAACATTCCTCGTCAATTTGGCCCAGATCGGTTTAGATTTGGATATAGCTGCCATATAGACCGATCTTCCGATTTATGGTCTTAGGCCCATAAAAGCCACATTTATTATCCGATTTTGCTGAAATTTGGGACAGTGAGTTGCGTTGAGCCCTTCGACATCCTTCGTCAATTTGGTCCAGATCGGTCCAAATTTGGATATAGCTGCCATATAGACCGATCCTCCGATTTATGGTCTTAGGCCCATAAAAGCCACATTTATTATCCGATTTTGCTGAAATTTGGGACAGTGAGTTGCGATGAGCCCTTCGATATCTTTCTTCTATTTGGCCCTGATCGGTCCAGATTTGGATATAGCTGCCATATAGACCGATCGTTCGATTTAAGGTTTTGGGCTCATAAAAAGCACATTTATTGTCCGATGTCGCCGAAATTTGGGACAATGACTTGTGTTGGGCCCTTCGATATTTGTCTTCAATTTGGCTCAGATCGGTCCAGATTTGGATATAGCTGCCATATAGACCGATCTCTCGGTTGAACAATGACTTGTAGTTATAAGCATTTGCTCTAAATCGGATGATATCTATAGAGCTGCTATGGGGCTTAAGGTATGCATTTTTCACTGGATTTTGAAGAAATGTGGTTCACATATATACCCGAGGTGGTGGGTATCCAAAGTTCGGCCCGGCCGAACTTAACGCCTTCTTACTTGTTTTAAATTAAGCAAAAGCAATGTCCCATTAAAATCAAGTATCAATGATTTCCAAACGAAATTTACATTCTAGGGCAATGTTTTCCTAAACAAATTTCCGGCAAAAGCCTCCTTCCCACTTCAATGACCTGCCCCCAGGCCAAAGCATGCATCTGAGAGACTACTTCCCATTGGATTTGCAAGATTTATTCAATGACAAAGCATGACCATTTAAAGGCGCTTACATGCTACACAAAATTTTAATAATAATTTCCTTTTTTCTCCCAATCAGTGTGGAGGCGCAACAAAACAGCAACCAAAAACGAAGAAAAAGAAAACAAACAACGAAAAAACGAAAAAAAAACACTTCTTCCTCATTAGAAAGAATGACAGGGCAGACAGAATGCAACCCACGAGCCAAATCACCATACGAAGCGGTCGGCGGCTGTTTCGACATCAACGCTGCCATTCGAATTGGACGCAAATTTGAGCAATTTTTCGTTTGAATCAGCAAACCAAACGCAATTTTCCATTCCAGCACTTATTGTCAGCCCATTTAGAGGGAGAGCAAAGAAAATCACAGCATCCGTTATAAGATTTATAGGCAATAGACAAGCAGCAAACACTCACACGCACACAGGCCAGCCAGGCCATAAGTAGGCAACTGCAACAGCAACAGCTATGGAAGAACACATCACCCAGTATTTACGAGTAGTTGACAGGAGGACAAATGAAAATGAAATCGTCATCAAATAGGCGAAGGATTTTGATGCAAGAGAAAAGTTGAACCATTTTGCAAGTAAAAGCGTGCCAAGTTTGGCAGGGCCGAATCTTATATACCCTCAAGGTCTTTGAATGATTATTTATACCCATCAACGAAGGATGGGGGTATATTAATTTTGTCATTCCGTTTGCAACACATCGAAATATCCATTTCCGACCCTATAAAGTATATATATTCTTGATCAGCGTAAAAATCTAAGACGATCTAAACATGTCAATCCGTCTGTCCGTCCGTCTGTCGGTTGAAATCACGTTACAGTCTTTAAAATTGAGATATTGTGCTGAAACTTTGCACAGATTCTTTTTTTGTCCATAAGCAAATTAAGTTCGAAGATGGGCTATATTGGACTATATCTTCATATAGCCCCCATATAGACCGATCCGCCGATTTAGGGTCTTGGGCCAATAAAAGCCACATTTATTATTCGATTTTGCTGAAATTTGGAATAGTGAGTTGTGTTAGGCCCTTCGACATACTTCACCAATATGGCCCAGATCGGTTCAGATTTGGATATAGCTGCCATATAGACCGATCTCGCGATTTAGAGTCTTGGGCCCATAAAAGGGGCATTTATTGTCAGATTTTGCTGAAATTTGAGATAGTGAGTTGTGTAAGGCCTTTCGACGTTTTGCTTTAATTTGGCCCTGATCGGTCCAGATTTGGATACAGGTGCCATATAGACCGATCCTCCGATATAGGGTCTTAGGCCCATAAAAGCCATACCTATTATCCGATTTCGCTGAAATTTGGGACAGAGAGTTGTCTTAGGCCCTTCGACATCTCTCTTTAATTTGGCCCTGATCGGTCCAGATTTGGATAAAGCTGCCATATAGACCGATCCCTCGATTTAAGGTCTTGCGCCCATAAAAGGCGAATTTACTGTCCGATTATGCCAACATTTAAAACAGTGAGTTGTGTTAGGGCCTTCGATATCCATCTTCAATTTGGCCTACATCGGTCCAGGTTTGGATATAGCTACCATGTACACCGATCTCTTAATTTAAGGTTTTGGGCCCATAAAAGCCACATTTATTATCCCATTTAACTGAAATTTGGGATACTGAGTTGTGTCAGGCCTTTCGACAATTTTCTTCAATATGGCTCACATCGGTCCAGATTTGGATATAGCTGCCATATAGATCGATCTCTCGATTTAAGGTTTTGGGCCCCTAAAATGCGCATTTATTGTCCGATGTTGCCGAAATTTAGGACAGTGAGTTGTGCTAGGCCCTTCAACATTATTATTCAATATGGCTCAGATCGGTTCAGATTTGGATATATCTGTCATAAAGACCGATCCGCCGATTTAGGGTCTTAGGCCCATAAAAGGCGCATTTATTGTCTGATTTTGCTGAAATTTGAGACAGTGAGTTGGGTTGAACCACTCGTTATCAATCTTCAATTTGACCCTGATCGGTCGAGATTTGGATATAGCTGCCATATAGACCGATCCTCCGATTTAGGGTCTTAGGCCCATAAAAGCCACATTTGTTACCCGATTTTGCTGAAATTTTGGACAGTGAGTTGTGTTAGGCTCTTCGATATCCATATCCAATTTGGCCCAGATCGGTCCAAGTTTGGATAAAGCTGCCATATAGACCGATCCCTCGATTTAAGGTCTTGCGACCATAAAAGGCGAATTTACTGTCCGATTTTGCCAAAATTTAGAACAGTGAGTTGTGTTAGGACCTTCGACATCTTTCTTCAATTTGGTTCAGATCGGTCCAGATTTGGATATAGCTGCCATATAGACCGATCACTCAATTTAAGGTCTTGCGCCCATAAAAGGCGATTTTGTTGTCCGATGTTGCCAAAATTTGGGACAGTGATTTGTGTTAGGCCCCTCGATATCCTTCTTCAATTTCACTCAGATCGGTCTAGATTTGGACATAGCTGCCATATAGACCGATCTCTCGATTTAAAGTTTTGGGTCTTTAAAAGTCGCATTTATTGTCCGATTTCGAAATTTGGGACAGTGAGTTGTGTTGGGTCATTCGACATCCTCTTTAATTTCGGTCAGATCAGTACAGATTTGAATATAGCTGTCATGTAGACCGAACTCTCGATTTAAAGTCTTGGCCCCATAAAAGGCTCATTTATAATCCGATTTTACTGAAATTTGACACAGTGACTTATGTTAGGCTTTTCGACATCCGTGTCGTATATGGTTCAGATGGGTTAATTTTTAGATATAGCTACTGTACTTATTAGTATTTGATCCAAATCGGAACATAATTCGATATAACTGCTATGGGACATAAGGTATGCAATTTTCATCGGATTTTGATGAAAGGTGGTTTACATTTATACCCGAGGTGGTGGGTATCCAAAGTTCGACCCTGCCGAACTTAATGCCTTTTTACTTGTTAGTTAATGGCAAGTAAAACCTGCTTAGTTCGGCCGGGTCGAATCTTGAATTCGAAACCACCATGAATTCGGCTAAAATATGGGAGCTTTGGCTGGTTACTGGCCGATTTAGCCACAATTGTTGGCAGTCATAACAGAACACTGTGTGCAAAATCTCTGCAAAATCGGACAAAAATTGTGGCTTCCAGGTGCTCAAGAAGCCAAATCGGGAGATCGGTTTATATGGGAGCTATATGAGGTTCCTGACCGATTTGGACAGTACTTGACACAGTTATTGGAAGTCATAACCGAACACTGCGAAATTTCAGTCAAATCTGACTAAAATTGCGGCTTCCAGGGGCTTAAGAAGTCAAATCGGTAGATGGGTTTATATGAACTATATCCGGTTATAGACCGATTTAGACCATACGTGGTACAGATGTTGGAAGTCATAACAGAACACCGTGTGCCAAGTTTCATTCAAATCTGACAAAAATTGCGGCTTCCAGGGGCTCAAGAAATTAAATCGGGAGATCGGTTTATATGGGAGCTATATCCAAATCTGAACCGATATGGCCCATTTGCAATCCCCGATAACCTACATCAATACTAAGTATCTGTGCAAAATTTCAAGTGGCGAGCTTTATGCGTTCGACCGCTATCATGATTTCGACAGACGGACGGACGGACAGACATGGCTAGTTCGACTCAGAATGGCGTGACGATCGAGACGGTTCCAAGATCAATATTTCGAGGCGTTACAAACGGAATGACTTGATTAGTATACCCCCCTTCTATGGTGTTGGGTATACAAAATCCGTTCCCTACTAAATTTCTAAAGCATTGCAACATGGCAATTCAGTTTTTGCAATCGCCAAGGAAAACGAAAAATGAAATGTAAGGAAAAAGAACATCTTTTTCACATCTCTCTACAATTTGGTGTGGACAAAGCTCTTAAAGCAGCCCAGCCCAACCAAGCTAAGCCAGGCAACAATGCATGGGACTTCCATTGTTGTGTCAACTTACATTGTGTCACTATTTGTCATGTGACAATGTTCGTTGCTTTGGAGGATGGCAAAAGTAACTCGGTTGGCTAGCTGCCCGCGCTTCTATGCTTTTTGGAAATGAAATGCAATGACTAGCAGTTTGGATGTGGTAGCTCACTGCAGACTGCATCCAGATGACATAGGGTGCTCATAGTTGGGGAATAGTGTTTTTTTTTTTTTTTTTTTTTTGTTTTGACTTAGTTTGGATTCGATTGTGTGTCAGTGGCTTGTCTTGATGTTTGTGTCTTCTTCCTCTCTTTGAATTGCATTGACTCAATTGAATGTGAATTAAATTCAAGTGAATTTGATGTAAACGTGCAACAACACAATACAACAGCAACAGTCGTCTGTGGCAGCTGCTATGGGAGATGATGCAGCGGCAGCATTACCCCCATGTCATGTAAGTGGGTCAAATGCTACTTAAACCGCGATTCAACTCACTCATGAATTTGAGTTCTCCTCCACCATCAACTATCCAATTGAGGTGGGGGGGAAATCAGAGGCAACCTGGGCCAAGCAAATATTTGGCATTGCAAAATTTTGGAGAAAAAAGTAAGTCCAGATTCAGTGCCCACCATCACCATTAAGGTATTGTCTTCATTTCTAACATCATCTTGAGCAAATAATCTTAACGATGAAAATTAATCACATTTCATCTCTCCCACTAAACGTGGAGATGAGGCATGAAATACTACGTGAAGTTATTGGACAAAGTGGTTTAGTTGGGTATGGACAACTTTTCTAGAGCAAATAAATACAAATTTTATTTTCGCCCCCACAAACTAGTAATCGATGCACCTCGACCAACTCAACAACGGCGGCACATAACGAAATTGCAAGTGCTTTGAAAATCGGTTCTAATTCAATTTTATACCGAACTAGACCAACCGGGCCCGCTCCGCTGCGCCCTCTTTAACACGCTTCTCCCTAAATGCGGATATCGAATTCGTGCCATTGCAGCCTATGATGCTGAACGAGTTCGAATCCTGGGTAGAACATCGGACAAAGCGGTGTTTATCCCCTCTTAATGTTGGCGACATTTCTGAGGTACAATGTCATGCATGGTTATTTAAAAAATGTTCCCGAAAGAGGTGTCGCACTGCGGGACGGCGTTCGGACTCGGCTATAAAAAAGGTCCCTTATCATTGAGTTTAAACTAGAATCGAAAAGCATTCATTGATGTGAGAGAATTTGCCCCTTCTCGGTCTCTGTTGGGTGGGTCCTTAGGGTAATGTTCTCATTGGGGGAGGGATGGCACCTCAGACATTTCCACTGAAATATGGATATCAAGTTCGTGCTGCACTTCCAAATCCTCTTAATTTGAGCCCCATATTGAAATGAACGTCCAATATGTCTGTTTGGGGGAGTTTTGGGGTTGGGGCGGCCCGATGGGTACTTAGACTCAAATTTTAATACCATATTCGTATTTTACTCTCCAATACCTTTCATTTGATATCTATATTGTCCCGATCGGACCACTTTTGATTTTGGGTTATGTTTATGGCATAAGGGGGAGGGCCCTTCCCCCTTCCGGTACCGAAAAATTATTTAGCCTATGTTTCCTTTCAAATCGGTTCTGCCGTTTTTCAATCTATACCGAACTAACAAACCGAGTCCCATATGTCAGTGATTGGCTAATGTGGCCATTGTGGGCTTTTTTGTGGGGGGTGGGGTGACCCCCTATACTTCGACATGAATTTGTGTGCAATATTCGTTATCTACTCCCGCATACTTTTCATTTCATACCCATATTGTCCTTATCGGTCCATTTTTGATTTTGGGCGGCGCTTTTGGGGGTTACAGGGGAGGGTCCGCCCCTTTCAGATATCAATAAATCATAAAGCCTATTCCTTCTTTCTGACCATATTCGTAATCTACTCTCCAATACCTTTCATTTGATATATATATATGGTCCGATCGTTCCACTTTTGATTTTGGGTTGTGTTTTTGGCATAAGGGGGGGGCCCGTCCCCCTTCCAATACCGAAAAATTATATATCCCATGTTTCCTTCCAGACCAACCTACACAATATACGAAGATTTCGAGAAAATCGGTTTTCCCGTTTCTCAGTCTATACGGAACAAACAAACCGAGTCCCTTAGATCTGTGATTGGCTAATGTGCCCATTTTGGGTGTTTTTATGAGGGTTGGGTGACCCCCTATACTTCCACATTAATTTGTATGCCAGATTCGTTATCTACTCCCCTCCCCTTTGATTTGATACCCATATTGTCCTTATCGGTCCACTCTTGATTTTGGGTGGGGTAATGGTGGAGGGCCCGCCCCCTTCCGTTTTCAATAAATTCTAAAGCCTATTCCTACTTCCTGACCATATTTGTAATCTACTCCCGAGTACCTTTCATTTGAGTCCCATATTGTCATGATTGTCAAATAAACCTATTTTAAGGGGTCTTGGGGCTGGGGCGTCCCCCCAGGTACTTGGACCCAACTTTTATTATAAAAATCGTACTCTACTCTTGAATACCTTTCATTTGAATCCCATATTGTCCCGATTAGACCCCATTTGTTTTTGGGTAGTACTTTTAGGGTAAGGGGGAGGGTCCGATCCCCCTTCCGAACAACCTTCCAGACCAACCTACACAATCTGTGAACATTTCAAGGTAATCAGTTCAGCCGTTTGTGAGTCTATACGGAACAAACAAACACAAATTGATCTCGGAAGAAATGCCCAACTTTCTTTCTTTAAAAGTTTCTGGCATTTTCGTTTTCTGACTCAATCAACCATTGACCACAGTGCATGGCAATGGCTGAGTATCCTTACATTTTGATAATTTCTTTCACATTTCTTATGAATTCCTTCATGCGCCCATAAACGGTTTGTAACGATACGACAACGAGGACGACGATGGCGACGACGACAAGATTTTCGCTTGGCAATGTTCGAAAATTATAGCACAATCACTTAAACTCACGATCGAAGCGAGCAAAATATGATTGCTAAGCGGCTACTGGTGGAGCTGCCCCAGCGATAGCACCACCAAACAACGAACATTGAAACAACGACACTGTCGTCGTCAGCTACAACAAACAATCAAAACAAATCGAAAACTGTTCAAGCAACGGCTACTGAACAATACCACTGCGGTCCGTCGGTTCGTCCGTCTGTAGGTCTGTCTTGTGGCAGAGGCTGCTTTACCACGCTCCACAACGTCTGAACGTGGCACGACAAAGAATGAAAGCGATTTTTGTTTTGTTGCTGTTCAATGGGCATCCTTTTGTTGTCATGTGATACCCCATATTCACAGGATGCCTGAACATATTGCACAGTGCAAGCAAAATGAGAGAAAATAAATCAAATTTGCTTTGCCACACCACTTCACGTATTCCGTGATCGCCCTGCAGGACCGCCTGCAGGACCGTATTATGGTCAGGCAGTCTGGGTTCTCAATGTAAACCCCCAGGCCCACTCTGTCCTCTAACTTTGATCCATCCGTGTTACATAGTCTTCCAGATGGCAACACTAGGGTTCCGTCAAGCCAAGACTATGCCGATGGCAGCAGTGCCGCGCACTCGACTTCAAGGTTCATCTCAGCTATGCGATCAGAAACATTTTCCCTTCCTTCCAGGTTTCCCATCGTCGCCTCGATTATACTGCGATGGTATGAGCAGCTGCCATCCTCAATCCATTCTCCCATCGCCTTAAGTCTCATAGCCGCAGTGGCTGCCTCACACTTAATCTGTATGTCAATGGGTCGCATATCTAGAATAGTCTCCAGTGCCCTAGTGGGCGTGGTCCTCATAGCTCCGCCTATGCCAAGAAAACATGTTCTCTGAACCTGTCATATGGTCCTTATGTTGCACTTTTTCTCCATAGCAGTCCACCAAACTGCTGAGGCGTAAGTAAGTATTGGTCTAATCACGCTCCTGTAGAACCAGTTGACTATCCTCGGACTATCCTCGGTGCCCAACATCTGTGAGCCTTCTCAGTACGCTACTGAGTGTGACACTTCCAATTCAGTTTCCTGTCCAAGATCACACCTAAATATTTGACCTTGTCAGATATCGAGATCGTCTTATTGAGGAAACGTGGTGCGTTAAATTGGGCCACCTTCGCCTTCCTCGTGAACAGGCATATTTCAGTCTTCTCTGGGTAAACATTGAGACCTCTGGGGCTAGCCCAGTCATATTCCATATGCAAGACCCTTTCGGCCCTTTTGCATAGCTCGTTCGGTTCCTTACCCCTTAGTACGGAGACTACGGCTTACCCTTAATACGGAGCAGACGGCTTCAAATTCCTCCTTAGTCAACATTCATAATAGGTGGTCCATAGGCTAGGTGCCTCACAAATGTCGCCAGCATCAAGAGATTGTAACCACCTCTGAAGAATTTTCCGATGTTCCTGCCAGGATTCGAATCCAGGCGTTCAGCATCATAGGCGGACATACCTCTGAGTCTCGGTGGCCTCTGACCCCATAAAGTGTATATATTTTTGATCGTCTTAACATTCTAAGTAGATCAAGCGATGTTCGACCATATGTCTGTCCCTTCATCGGGGGAAATCACGACAACTGCCGAACAAAATTTTGCATAGATACTTCTCAAGATGTAGGTCTTTGCTGAAATTTAGGACAGTGAGTTAAGTTAAGCCCCTCGACAATATTCTGCAGTATGGCATAGTTCAGTCAAGATTTGAATATAGCTGCCTTATAGGCCGATCCTCCGATTTAGGGTCTTAGGCCCATAAAAGCCACATTTATTGTCCGATTTAGCTGAAATTTAGGACAGTGAGTTGTGCTAGGCCCGTCGACATCTTTCTTTAATTTGGCTCAGATCGGTCCAGATTTGGATATAGCTGTCATATGGACCAATCTCTCGATTTAAGGTTTTGGGCCCATAAAAGGCGCACTTTTTGTCCGATGTCGCCAAAATTTGGGACACTGAGTTAAGTTAAGCCCCTCGACAATATTCTGCAGTATGGCATAGTTCGGTCCAGATTTGTATATAGCTGTCATAAAGACCGATCCTCCGATTTAGGGTCTTAGGCCAATAAAAGCCACATTTATTATCCGATTTAGCTGAAATTTGGGACAGTGAGTTGTATTAGGCCCGTCGACATCCTTTGTGAATTTGGCATAGATCAGTCCAGATTTGGATATAGCTGCCATATGGACCGTTCTCTCTATTTAAGGTCTTGCGGCCATAAAAGCCTCATTTATTATCTGATTCTGCTGAAATTTGGGACAGTGTGTTATTTTAGGCCCGTCGACATCCTTCGTTAATTTGGCTCCGATCGGTCCAGATTTGAACATAGCTGCCAGATGGGCCAATCTCCCGATTTAAAGGTTTGGGCCAATAAAAGGCGCATTTTTTGTCCGATGTTGCCGAAATTTAGGACAGTGAGTTAAGTTAAGCCCCTCGACAATATTCTGCAGTATGGCATAGATGGGTCTAGATTTGTTTATAGCATACAAACCGATCCTGCGATATAGGGTCTTAGGCCCATAAAAGATACATTTATTATCCGATTTTGCTGAAATTTGGGACAGTGAGTTATGTTAGGCCCGTGGACATCTTTCTTTAATTTGGCCTAGATCGGTCGAGATTTGGATATAGCTGCCATATAGACTGATTCTCCGATTTAGAATCTTAGGCCCATAAAAGCCTCATTTATTATCCGATTTTGCCGAAATTTGGGATAGTGAGATTTGTTAGGCTCTTCGACATATCTCTGCAACTTGGCTCAAATCGGTCCGGATTTGGTTATATCTGCCATATAGACCGATCTCTCGATGTAAGGTCTTGTGCCCATAAAAGGCGCATTTATTGTCGGTTTATTGAGATCGGTCATATGGCAGATCCAAATCTGGACCGATCTGTGCCAAATTGGCGAAGGATTTCGAAGGGCCTAACACAACTCTTTGTCTCATATTTCAGCAAAATCGGATAATAAATGGGGCTTTTATGGGCCTTATACCCCAAATCGGAGGATCGGTCTATATGGCAGCTATATCCAAATCTGTACCGATCTGAGGCAAATTGACGAAAGATGTCGAAGGTCCTAACACAACTCATCGTCCCAAATTTCAGCAAAATCGGATAATAAATGTGGCTTTTACGGCCCTAAGATCTTAAATCGGAGGATCGGTCTATATGGCAGCTGTATCCAAATCCGAACCGTTCTGAGCCAAACTGACGAAGGATGTCGAGGGGTCTAACGCCACTCACTGTCCCAAATTTTAGCAAAATCAGATAATAAATGTGGCTTTTACGGCCCTCCGACCCTAAATCGGAGAATCGGTCTATATGGCAGCTATATCCAAATCAGGACCGATCTGGGTCAAATTGACGAAGGATGTCGAAGGGCCAAATATAACTCATTGTCCCAATTTTCGACGACATCGTATAATAAATGCGACTTTTATGGGCAAAATACCTTAAATCGAGAGGTCGGTCTATATGGCAGCTATATCCAAATCTGGACCGATCTGGGTCAAATTGACCAAGGATTTCGAGGAGCCTAACTTAACTCACTTTCACGAATTTCAGCTAAATCGGATAAAAAAAGTGGCTTTTAGGGGCCTAAGACCCTAAATCGGAGGATCGGTCCATATGGCAGCTATATCCAAATCTGAACCGATCTAAGCCATATTGACGGAAGTTGTCGAAGGTCCTAAGGCAAGTCACTGTCCCAAATTTCGGTAAAATCGGATAATAAATGTGGCTTTTATGGGCCATAGACCCTAAATCGGCGGATCGGTCTATATGGGGGCTATATCAAGATATAGCCCGATATAGCCCATCTTTGAACTTAACATGCTTATGGACAAAAAAAGCAAAGTTTCAGCTCAATATCTCTATTTTTAAAGACTGTAGCGTGATTTTAACAGTCAGACGGAGAAACGGATAGACGAACGGACATCGATTTTTGCGCTGTTCAAGAATATAGAGGGTGATTTTTTTGAGGTTAGGATTTTCATGCATTAGTATTTGACAGATCACGTGGGATTTCAGACATGGTGTCAAAGAGAAAGATGCTCAGTATGCTTTGACATTTCATCATGAATAGACTTACTAACGAGCAACGCTTGCAAATCATTGAATTTTATTACCAAAATCAGTGTTCGGTTCGAAATGTAAAAAAAAAAATCACCCTTTATATACTTTATAGGATTGGAAATGGATATTTCGATGTGTTGCAAACGGGATGACAAAATGAATATACCCCCATCCTTCGGTGGTGGGTATAAAAAGTTTAAAAAAAGTATATTTGATTAAAGTTCATTCTAAGTTTTATTAAAAAAGCATTTTTTTTCTTTTAAAAAATCCGCAATTACTTTTTGGGCAACCCAATATATCTAAAAATAAACCGATTTGAACCGTTTT